>NW_013673482.1:30772-32095 GCF_000517525.1 Limulus polyphemus
CCTCTAGTCTTACACTGCTAAATTAGGGACGGCTAGCGCAGATAGCCCTCGTGTAGCTTTGCGCGAAATTCAAAACAAACAAACAAACTCTTCACTATTAGACTCGCTCTTCGCATGCTTAGGACTTGCCAGTGTGTTCTTCCCATCAGATTGACAAATATCACACCAAATATTTTCAGTTATACCAGAAAAAACAGCCACATATTTCCAATTAATAGGTAAATATTAAAGATATATATTTTTGTTACTGAGTTTTTCTATTTGTTTTAAATTAGGCCCGGGTTAGTACTTTAAAAAAAAAACTTAAACAGAAATTGGTACACAAGCCTGAAAAGTTTGAGAACCACTGAACTAAATCATCAAGTACCGTCAGATTGCTACTGTTTGGTGTTCATATAAAACGTGTTAATTAGGTACTATAACTAGTAATACGCATAATCTGAAATTCGAACTTAAATTAATGTTTGTTCTTATACGGGCGTGGACTAGTCGTTGGTATGCCAGGTTGCGGATCAGAAAATCCAAGGTTCGAGCCGCAATAGGTTAATGTGGCATAAAATACGTTCTATAGTTGTTCGTATTTCTACATTAAAGCGTTTACAAGCGTGAATAAATATAAAATTTGTCAGTCGTGATTTTGTAAAACGATCTCTTATATTATCTGGCATCAAAATTTTTATTGAAGGTTTTCGAGTGCTGAACAGGTTCAACCATTCTTTATTAAACAGATTGAATTATGTTCTGAAAGGCATTTGTTATATGAACTCATAGAAAGAAAATCTACATTAAATATATCTCTACACGTGGATAATATGTAGTACCTGCAAAGTTTCGACAATGAACCCTGTACATCTACTGAGGGGATATGTGTATATACATATGAAAATATAAAATATAAACAAAGGGAAGGAAGAAGGTGGGGCATCACATATCACTGATATTTGACAAAATATTCCTCAGACATGTGCTATTTCAAGTTTTGCTTGCTTATGAAAGCTTATGCAAAGCTGAACGAGGACTATCTGCGCTAGCCGTCCCAATTTAACAGTGTAAGACTAGAGGGAAGGCAGCTAGTCACTCTTGGGTTACTCTTTTAACAACGAATAGTGGGATTGACCGTCACAATATAACGCCCCCACGGCTATGAGGGCGAGCATGTTTGGTATGACGGGGATTCGAACCCGCAGATTGCGAGACGAGCGCCCTAACCACCTGGCCATGCCGGGTCCTTATTTCAAGTTACAGATTTATAAGTAAAAGGTTTAATTGTTATCTAATTACTTCAACAAGGTAATTAACTATAGTAATGTAGTTGAAATGTTC
>NW_013673482.1:33095-37231 GCF_000517525.1 Limulus polyphemus
CCCCCCCCCGCCCCCCCCCAGTGGCACAGCGGTATGTCTGCGGACTTACAACGCTAGAATCCTGGTTTCGTTACCCGTGGTGGGCAGAGCACAGATAGCCCATTGTGTAGCTTTGTGCTTAATTACAAACAAACAAAAGCTCCCCCCCCACCTGATGGGTTAGCGGTAACTTTAGGGACTTACAACGCTAAAATATGGGGTTCGATTCCCCGCGGTAGACACAGCAGATAGCCCAATGTGGCTTTGCTATAAAAACAAACAAATGATTCAAGAATAATCACGACTAAAACAAACAAAAATGTATACTCGAGGAGAAAAAGGTGAGTACTTGAATCGAAGTTTATTCAACATGAACAACGGAAATGATAAATATTCACTTTATACAAATACACACAGGCCAGGTGGTTAGGGCGTTCGACTCGTAATCTGAGGGTCACGGGTTCGAATCCCCGTCCCACCAAACATGCTCGCCCTTTCAGCCGTGGGGGCGTTATAATGTGACGGTCAATCCCACCATTCGTTGGTAAAAGTGTAGCCCAAGAGTTGGCGGTGGGTGGTGATGGCTAGCTGCCTTCCTTCTACCTAGTCTTACACTGCTAAATTAGGGACGGCTAGCGCAGATAGCCCTCGTGTAGCTTTGCGCGGAATTTAAAACAAACAAACAAATAAATACACAATCATAACATTATCACACACAATTAAGCTTAAGTTCGTTGTTCATATATGTATGTAACATGAAAACACATACCGCTGTTCAGTATAATATATTGAATGGTTTACTTAATATCCTACAATATTTATGGTCTGGTACACAAAGAAGCCCGGGAAACATTAGCGTGTACAAGTCGTTCGTTTCCTCAATCTATGTTCTATTACACTATTATCTTGCGCTGACGAAACGGCTGATGCGACGATGCTACTGTGTTTAGTCAGATACGCTGTAGTTGATAGGATTATATTCTCTCTATTAGATAGAAGAAAAGAAACTTGAAGAAGTAATGACCTCGCACATCTATTTAGAATTACATGAAAGTCATTTTGTCATTACTTACTGTTGTTAAAAAACAAAACAATAAAAAACACAGCTTTGGAAACTTATCTTGAATCAGGAAGCTGTGTGGTTTGAATTGGGGGGGGGGGAAGCTGAAATTATTAAAAGGCAATGAGAACAAAGAATAAACTATTTCTATATTTTTTCAGTAGTGAATTTTATTTTTGAAATTTACAATCGAATTTTTTTTTTACGACGAACAGTATTGAACAGCTTCTGAATACAACTAGATAAAAAAGTTATTTTAAAGATATAAGAAGTTAAAAAAAATCTAAGCATCTAATTAGTATTTCATTCGATAGATTTTTTTGTTATAATTATTGCTAACAAATAAATGTTTTCATCTGAAATGCACCCTTAAATTATATCATCATAAAAAAATAATATTATCTCTCTTGTACACTTCAGGCTCTAGTGTGACTCAATATGTTCTTAAGGACTTATAATGCCAAAACTCAGGATTCGATCCCTGTGGTGGGCACAGTACAGAAGCTCATTGTGCAGCTATGTGCTCGAAAACAAGACTGTATATTTTGACACCTATAAACTGATAACATAAAAAGATTATTTAGTGAAACACGTTTTATACGGGGCTATTTTAATCTCACAAAAACTTATCCATGTGTAACTTTAGGCCAAAAGGGAGTCTGTACTTGTTGGCTAGTAAAATATAATTAGAGTTTGTTTCGTTCCAACGTTTTGGGAATTTTTTTTATTATTACCAATTAGAAAATAGCTG
Organism: Limulus polyphemus; assembly: GCF_000517525.1. Classification (NCBI taxonomy): domain Eukaryota; kingdom Metazoa; phylum Arthropoda; class Merostomata; order Xiphosura; family Limulidae; genus Limulus; species Limulus polyphemus. Next base: position 34,886 of record NW_013673482.1, read on the forward strand.
GAATATGTTTATAAAGTTACAAGGTTTGCTGATTACGTAGTTTCAGTTGCCCCCACCACTTCCACCGAAACTAATTAACAGGTTGTTATTAACGTTCTCGTCTAAGTTATAATTACTTAATCCAAAAAAAAACATATTTCCCAGTAATGAAGAAACGTTTACTTTAGTATAAGTTTCATGCTACAGAGGATGAATACATTATATTAAAACGATTTTCGAGTCTCGCTACGTCGTTACTGTCCATGTCTCCACGTCCGGTCGTGCTCTATCTGACAACCGTGCCTCTTGACAATAACCCCGCAATGTAGTTACTATTTCAAAAAGTCCCATCATAAGGCTATCATGTCCAAAGCACACTACTACTCCTGCATGTTCTCTATATACTTTTTAATGTAGGAGGACATGGTTTTCAAGCGCCCGTTTTAACGATCGCACAAAATCCCAGCTGCTTGAGTTTGTAATAGTTGAATGGATATATAGTGGAAGCAACTAATGAACACACAACTTTTCCAGACAGAGCTCATTTTGAGTATGGTATGCACTGTTGTCAGGGCATGTGAATGGCTTTTGCCACTGACCTTTGTTTTCATGAATTCTCATCAATTACAAGACGCCGCACTTTAACTACCATGGCTGGTGTACGATTTACTGCAGGTCTCTTTCTGGGTAGTCCTGGTGCCCCAAATTGATCCATATTTCTTTGTTTTCTATTATCATTAAGTACAAAATATATTTTCATCTTAAATTATTAATCCTTTCCCAAAATCAATCGATTATCGTTGGCATCACACACTCTTCGTAACGCCAAACTGTTTCAAAATGAGGTTATGATACATTCCGTTCAACCTCGACTTTATAGAGACTGTGGTGTTTACGTTTTAATATAACATACTCAACTCGCTGTAGTTTGACTAATAAGAAGTTTTTCTTACTACACGTAGGTAACTGTAGGTGAATGATATCAATGCGTGAAAATTATGTAAAATTATTTAAATCGATACAATATATACTATTATAGATTGCTGAGATATAATGAATTTTGTTTAATCGCTTTTTCGTTAAGTTAAGTAAAGTAATTTTGTTAAGTGAGTAAAATAAACAGGTATTTAATAAATGAAGACAACTACTTTACCGATTGCAGCAAATTTGTATTGAACCAAGACCAGTGTTTTCTCGTCTCTTTTTTTCTTCTACTAGCCAATAAAATTTATGTTTACAATAACTTATAAGGGATCGATTACTGAACCAAGCCGCAGTAAGCCTAATTTTCAAACCAAATAATTAAAGCAATCATGTTGTGTTGAGAGCAAAGTTACTCTAACAAAGTTTTTAGTGCACTTTAGATTTGTTACATTTGTATGACTGCTCCAATTCGTCGATTAATGGCAATCGTTAAAAGCATATGGCTCGGCATGGCCAGGTGATTAGGCCACTCGACTCACAATCTGAGGGTCGCGGGTTCGAATCCCAATCTCACCAAACATGCTCGCCCTTTCACCCGTGGGGGCGTTAAATTTGACGGTCAATCCCACTATTCGTTGGTAAAAGAGTAGCCCAAGAGTTGGCGGTGGGTGGTGATGACTAGCTGCCTTCCTTCTAGTCTTACACTGCTAAATTGGGGACGGCTAGCGCAGATAGCCCTCGTGTAGTTTTGCGCGAAATTCAAAACAAACAAACAAACAAACAAACAATTAAAAGCATACTATGTTTTGCTTCCATAATCTGAAAGGTTGTTGCTGTTTTTGAAGTTAAGCACAAAGCTACACAATGGGCTATCTGTGCTCTGCCCACCACGGGTATCGAAACCCGAATTCTAGCGTTGTAAATCCGCAGACATTCCGCTGTGCTACTGGGGGGGGGGCAATTTGAAAGGACTCATAAAACTGTTATCGAAATTTCAACCTGTATGGCATCCTGTGAGAACCTGGGTTAAATAGCTAAGTGAGAGACCCTATGATTTAACTATAGCTATCCATAATTCCCAGCTACTGGCCATAGAAAAGGCAGCCAGCCAGTAATACCCGCCGCGATTAGGTTTTTTTTCTGGCTATTTGAAACCGAATAAAGCAATCGGGTGTCTCTTATAACTCATCCATAACCAAAAAGCGGAATGTGTTCATTAGTATCAGGTTTCGAACCTTGGATCCTTTAAACAGCGAGTGTTATTGCAAAAGTAAATAATGTCCTTTTCTAAGGCAAAAATGACCAACATGTTTCCTTTAGTGTTTTTTAATTATGTGAAAAAAACACGTGGTTCTTTCATCATCTACACGCCATATTCATCTAACAATGAAAATATGATGTTTTCTTTGCCCCCCCCCAGTGGCACAGCGGTATGTCTACGGA
>NW_013673483.1:0-10238 GCF_000517525.1 Limulus polyphemus
GGAAAAATCAATTAACAAACGGAGACGTAACAATATGTATATCGATCTCTAGTTGTGTGTGTGTGTGTATATATATATATTTCCACTGTAAAAAATATTTTATGCATGAGCAAAATAAAACATTTATGTCTTTTCTATGTAACACTAAGAAATTTTTTACCAGCATTTTGATGATTTTGTTTTCCTTTTAACAGCTGGAGTGAGAATTATCTGTATTTTTTATTAATATTGTAATAGATATTTTTTTATATTAAAATAATTTTTATAAGTAAGTTTGTTTAAATATTTTAACTGGAAAGGATTAGCTAAAAGCTGTAATATTTCTTCTAGGTCCTTCTCCTTGTTATAGCATCACTTGATTTATTGTTTCTCAGATTATTGGTATATTCACGTAATGAGGTTGATCTTAAACAATGCATGAATATTTTAAATCTAGTAACAAATAACTGTCTACCCTTTTTGTGGCATCCTCATAAGTATCTGAATAAACTAAGGTTAATGGAGATGACTACATAATCTGAGCATTTAGACTAATAGTCCTCAGCTCCCTTTATAAAGCACATTTCCTAAAAGATATTTAACACTAACATTATAATAATTATTTTAATGACAAATAAATTATTCAAATCTGTATTTATTTCTATGGTATTCATAAAGTCATTCAGCATAATCTGAGATTATTTGTTTTAATCTAAAATCTCAAATACATTTTATTGTGTCATAAGTAGACCGTCAATCAACATAACACCAGAGTACATCATTGAGCAGGATATTTATAATCCTTTGTGCCAATCAGTAAACTGTATAACCCACTTTATTTTCTACTCCACATTAACCCAGCAGATATTCAATTTTCCTAAGTATGTTCTTGAAAAGCCTAAAACATTTAATTGAAAAGATCCCAATTTACACTTTCCAGACTCCATTTCAGCACAAAGTTTTATAGCATTTAAATATTTTATCAATTTCATTCATTAGGTTGTTGAATATATCAGCTGGAAGAAAAATTTCTCAAATGATTTTTTTAATTTCAGAGAACTATTTAGATATCTTTGCAGAACTAAAAAAACTCCTACATGTTCAGTAATGTTTAATTAAAACTTTCATAGGGGCATGGAAAAATGCTCCCAAATCCTGATATAAACGTCATAATTCCTGCTTCTAGTCAATAAACACTCTGAAAAGGCTGTTAAAATGTATGTTCTAAGTTCTAGGAGTAGATCCTGAGAAAATGGTTTAAAATATTATCCTGCACCTTTCAAACTCTCATACTACTGTGGGTGTGTTGATTATACTTTTGTTATATGCTAATATTAAAGTTTAATTTTAGTATTTTCATAAAAATGTATTCACAAATAAAACTGTAAATGACAGGTAAAGAATAAGTATTGCAATATAGGAGGTTTGAAGGAAGTGCTGGAAGATGTATAAAATGAGCTCAGAGAGAATGAAATGTGAAATTGAAACAAATATGTTACAAAGAATAAACATATTTCTTATGCAAGTTTCCACCTATATTTTCCTAATACTTACTATCACATTGTTATGTTTGTCAGCTTCTAGAGTGTGATTCTTAGAACAAACTGGCTGCCAGACCAACAGCAATGATCTTGTACCATTAATGAACAAAGTAGTACTGGCTGATATGAAAAAATTGCACAGGAAGTTTCTACCTAAAACATATGCTAAAAACAAGCCAAGGTGCTCAGAGAGCTGATTGGCACTGTAGAAATTCTAGCTCTTAATAGCAGTCATAACCAAACTTTAACGTTCTACGATCTTAACTGATGATCTCAGCTGTCCTACTTATGTTTACCTAACAAATATCATTCTGCTGAAATTGTGCCCTAGCTATCTAGATATATTGAGTAATTATTGCCAGACACTGCATTGACATCTTACTATGAAATAATGCTAGACAGCTCAAAAAGTAAAAGCACTACACCTTTACAGTTGTTTCTCATCAATCACCCAACTATCCTACCTGCTCCATAACTGAGTAGTTACTAGAAAGCAAGGAACACTTTTTCTTTTCAATTGTTGGCATGTCAATCAACAAAGTATTATGATTTCTGGTCAAACAAAAAATCTTGGTTCCAACAATTAGGAGGTTTGTGTTGACAATTGGCCAATCATTAGAGTAGTCAAAGTAATCCTGTACCAGAATTACCTCTTTTGACTTCTTGCACACTATCAGATATATACTTCTGTTGTTATCTTCCTCATCAATTGAATAGAGTTTGTATAACACAGTGCTTTTGTTATCATCAGATTCAACTTGTTCATTCACCTCTGATTCCTGTAGCAAATACATTTCAGGAAGCTCATTAGTGATATATATAGCTTCAGCTTGTTCACATGTTCAATGTGACTACTTGCATCATGGGGCTACTTCATATCATATGTCACATCATTGATCTGACAATATATATGAAATGTAGTTCAGTCCAGCTAGAACTTAGTTGCTGTTATGTAATGCAGGAAATTACAATAGCTATTCCAAGTCAACAGGCACAAACTTTTGTTCCACCACTGTTTTGTTTAAATCTATTTTTGTGTTCAAACAACTTAATGTATTGCTAATGTAACAGTTCAAATGTGTACTGCAGAACAAAGCTACTCCACATATTTCTATACAACTGTAGTCTATTTGAACTCAGTAGAGGGCTATGTATCAGATCTACTGGTAGATGTAATTCTTATCCAAACATTAGGAGGTTTGGAGATCAAACAACTGATTATTGCACAGTTGCCTGGTACACCATCAAGATATTCCATAGTTATTCATTTTAGTTAGTTTGTTCAGGGTTAAAAAATTTAGAAAATATCTACTTGATAGTCTATATTATTTTTTATTTGCCAAACAACTGGACTGAGGTGCATATTTTTACCATACCCAACATTTGACACATCTGGCTATTAAAGTTGGCTCCTTGGTCTGTGCAACACTCTCCAGGTGCTCTGAATTGTGATGTTCACTGCTAATCCAATACATCAATGATGGACTATGCTCTGATATTGTATAATGGCTAAGAATCAGTCCACTTAGTGAAGTAATTAACACAAACCAGTATATACCAAATTTGGGCAGAGGAGTAACTATTGTATGCAAAGGAATTTACTCAAATTTGGCCAGTTTTCATCTGAGCCTTAGTTAATGCAAACAGTGGTGTTGATATTTAGAAATAACTGGTCACAAACAAGAGCTGCACTTTTCTTCTCAACTTTTTTTTTTTGGTTTCAAATGCAAGCCTACATCTTTGATATACTGAAACAATTCTCAGATCCTCATCTTCAACCTGAAACATTTTTCCAAAGGTCAAAATGTCATCACATAGATGAGCCATCTCTCCTATTTCAGCCCTCTCAGTAAAAAGCAGGTGCATTTCACAGGCTGATTGGCATTCATACAGTTATTCTTGAGTGCTGAAAGTAGTCTTAGGCCTACTTCTATCATTTTATTTGACTTACCAGTAGGCAGAAACCAGACTTAGCATATTGAACCAAAGATTGCTTTTCAATGTCTACTCCTGGATGCCATTCATGCAGGGATGAGAATAGCAAATGAAACTTTTGGCTGGTCCTGAATTCCGGCCCATAAATGCCACAGCCAGAATAATCTATGTACTCTTTAGTGCATCCTAGGCCGATTTGGGGTACTATTTATCCTTATTAGTTACTGTTATGGTGATCAGCAAACATTGGAATTTTGACACTTTAATTAATGTACCAATGATCAATATTACAGGTCAGTTAACACAAAAATTGTTCATTTATTGATATGTTAAAAGAGAGAGTTTTATTTTTTTTTCAATTTTAAAGCATACTGATGCATTCTGGAATTTTTATGCAATATTTATTTTGGTGAATGTTGGCTAATATTATGAAAATTTACTGAACACAACCTCAGACTTGCATTTAAGTAAAGTGGCTTAGCAGTAAGACTGAATGCTTATAACACTAAAAACTGGGTTTCAATACCTGTAGCGGGCACAGTACAAATAGCCCATTGTGTAGGTTTGTCTTTAACTGTAAAAATCAAAGCATTTAAATATGAAGATGTATTACTATGTCATAAAATTTAACTGAAATAAAACACTTTTTTGTGGATTTTTAATAATGCTCTTTTGATTTAACAATTTATGCTAAACATTAGTGTTATATAAATTAATGTAATGCATTAAGAAATCTGTATTGTAATACATGACCAGGCTTTAGATCAATGCAAAAATTTTAACATACCTTATGAGACATGTACCTTATTAGATATGTTAAACATAATTTATGAGACTGAAAATAATTTTGGAATCTGTGAAATTTAATATGCTTGAAATATGTTTTTATTTGTAACAAGAAATCCTTAATTATTTAAAAATAACATTTGTGAATTTTGTCATATATCTGCTCTCCAACTTTCATCAGATTATGTCAACCGCTGTCCAATTTAAGTTTCATCTGAATGATTTTAGACATAAAAGTAATATTTGATGAAAAAGAAATGCCTATTCTATTTAATTTTAAAAAATGGGCTAAAGGTGGAAAGTACACACCATTAAGGCAGATGGCAAAAGACACTGATCCTTTTCGACTGTCCACTATTTTACTTTAAGGAATTTCTGCTTTTTTCGAGTTGTCCAGATACCTCCAGCTTCAAGACATGTTTTGCAATTGGTTAGCTGGCTGTCAATCAGCCAGTTAATAGGAGCCTTAGCATAAATATTAAAGCAATATAAAATGGAATCTGCTAATACTAGTATTTTGCCTCCAGCCTTAAGATCCACATCCTTCAAACGTTATTTCTCACCAAATTTGAACAAGTTGGGTGGATGGCTATTTTGACAATAAAAATTGCAGAAATCTGCCAAATAGTGGCCAATTCCCATTCCTATCCATATAAAATAAAAGGCATCAGTGTTTATTACTGCATTTACCAAATCAAAGTCCATGTAAGACTTTAGGTTTCCTCATTCTTCACAGTTACTACTGGAAATAAATGAGCATTTTGAAGATTGCACTATTCAATGCTTCATCATTTGTTCTATCTCGGTGCTGGTGACATCCCTCATATTCCAAGGAAGTCTGTACAGTGGTTGTTTTATCAAGTGAGCACTATTTGTGTCTTGTGTTATTTTTTTCATAGCTAGATGACTATTTGGCCCCACAAATGTACCAGAAAACTCAGTGGACATATTCACAGAGCTCTTGTTACTGCACCGTGTTCAAATTATTTGCATTATTCTTAATTAACAGCCTCAGATGCTCTGGAAGTCATGTGTTCACTTTCAAATGTGGTACAGTGATACAAGTTATATGACTGGCCTGTATTGCTTCTTCTACCATGATGATGATATTCTAGCTGGAAATTGACTAGCCAAATGTCCACATTACAGATCAGCACTGGCATAATGTCAGCAGTTACGTAGATATCTATTTCAGCAAGTATAGCTTGATTATAGACAAAACACAGTGTGTTTGGTACACTGCTTTACAATGCTTTTATCATTGCAACAGTGTCAGCAACACACCAAAGACTACTATATGCATGTTTGGAGGTACTGTAACCTCTAGTGCACTGTTCTCAGTCTGGTCTCACTAATTAGACTAGCCAGAGCTGCTGCATCTATTGGTTGCACTCAACACTTCTGCATTTTTTGCAGCTTTAGCCAGAATGGAACTTGTGTACACTGCTGCTTGATAAAGAAAGGATATACATAATAATCCTGTATCCAATGGCATAGTAAGCCACAGTTAAAACAGGAGGTCCATCTATCACACTCTAGGTGTCTACTTGAGGGCATCTCTTACTGCATGTATGGCGCAGCCATGTCAACTAACCTTTGGAAAGCCCTGTTGTCCCATATAGGAATGTGGTGGCTGCATAACAACACAGGAAAGCTATCAGCTGGGATTTAAGTTGAGTCTTGATGTTGTTTTGAAGCTGATTAGAATAAAGCATCTCATCCACACATGTCCACCTGCTAAAAGTCCACAGAACATTTCAAAATAATTACTGAAGATAATCAAACACTTTCTGAATGTTGTACTAGTCAGTAAATCATCGTCATCTGCTCTATTTCAGTGCTATATCCCAAGTAATTCACAAAAGTCTTCACACTGTTTGTTTTACTGAATGTGCATCACCTGTGTTTATATTATTGTTTTCTTATGCAAGTGGTCATCTGGTTCCATAAACATATTAGCAAAATCTGTGTGAAATTCACTGATCTTCTGTTACAGTGATCAATTCAAAATGTTTGCACAACCTTCAACCATCATCCTCAGGTACTTGATTACCATTGCAATTAATATTGCAGATTGAAATTGAAAAGCTAAATCTCTATAATTACAGGTTAACACTGCCATAAGGCCAAAAGCCAGGCATATAACTGTTCGAGCAAGTGTGCACTGATTTTGAGCAGAAAACAGTATTGTGCATTAGTTCTATTACTACAGCAAGTAGTAAAAATAATTGACTGCATCATTAGTACACCACAGAATACAACTTGCATTTGTAAAGGCATCAAAACCTCATTCTGAACATGCAAACTAGCGAAACCACAGCCAAGGGAACAAGATCAGAGACATCTACCACTCCACTCATATCTGCCTACCAACATCTGCTGTGCCAAGATACCAAAGCCTGAAACAAGATTAGAGACTGCCTCTCAAATCTCAATTCATATCTAGCTTGCTGATATTTGCCTGAATAAAGTTTGATTTAATTGGCCAAATTGACTTCTCCTTCCAGCTGAACTAGGATGAATTATAACTGTGTTTATCTTTAACTATTATAAACATGTAGTATTCCAAATTTTACATAATTATTTTATCATAGAGAAAAAAACGAGATTATGAACTTGAACACCAATTGTAAATGAACATTTGATTCAAAATGTGAAACAGTATACAAAATTCAATCTTTATCATTTAAACCAACTATCTAAAGGAAACAAAACTGAGGAGTACAAAGGGCAATCATGTTGTATGATATTAAAAGTTATAAACTAGAATTATAACTAAAAAGTAAATGAATGAAATACTTGAACTTAGTGATAGACCATTACTAGATGACAAAATGCACTCTCACACAAAAAAATGCAATAGCACACTTGCCAAATTTGTTAATCATTTTTAAGACAACACTGGAACTGAAAATAAAAAATATATACCTGAAAAACAGCATTATCTATGTTAATTACATTTATTAGGTAAGTAATCCCACAAAGCCAGGTGGTCACCTATACCCATAAACCAATGAGCAGACAGGCACAGTTTATAGATTGTCAACAATTATAGAAGTGATAAATTCTAAAGCCATGTTTACCAAAAATTAGTAGTAGGCTTGCTGGTTCAAATTGGAACCATAGAGAAAGGTACTGTTACGTCTCCGTTCATTAGTTGATTTTCCGTAACTTCGTTCCCACGAAACTTTAGCGACACAAGTCCTTTCTTAATAAAACTGGTTTATTCTTTCCGAATATAACTTTACCGATACACTTATTTTCAACAGTCGCTCTATAACAACGAACTTCAACAATACTTTCTGACTGCAGTTCAATTACTCGCTACCTACACACATTCTGTCCCGTCACGTTGTGAGCGTCTTATATATATACCAGACTAACATATATCTAGTAAATGCTAGGGCATTCACGAAGGAACAGGATATTTCTAGAAAATAGGTGGCGTGACACTAGTCACGTGACCTCGCTGACGCAACAGTACTTTAAAATATATATACATTAATTGTAATTTAAATTACAGGAAAGTTTATTTATTCTACTGATGTATCAAAAGAAACTTATGGTTAAGCATGTGTTCAAAAAATCAGGATATCCTTCAAAACTTTTTCTGCTGTGAAAGTTGAAAGACAAACGTTCAGAGGTTCCCCAGGGAAACCACTACCTACATCAACTACTCTAAAGTTTTACTGAAAATAAAGCTAGAAGAAGCCCACAAGTTTGTCATAAAAATAACAAACTATGTACTATTCCAAGGGAGCCCATCAGGATTTTCCCCAGTGTTTCGTTAGGCCAGTCCGCGCCTGGTTAAAATAGTAGATTTAATTTTCTTGTATACTAGCTGAATTAACCGGCGTTGCACAATGAAAATTTAGATTTGAAATGTATATATCAATATTTTTTTCAGCAAATTATTCAGTAAGTAGACAAAAGCTGTGATGCGAGAAATAAAAAAACATTTAATCAAGCAGCTTTATTTCAAATTAGAATTTACAATACTTCTTTATATACAACACTGCATGTTTTTCCAAAAGGAGTGTATACAGTAAAGATTGTTAGCTGTTCCTACTCTAGAGCATCCTTCATATAGTTGACCATGAGAGAAGCAGTTTTCTTGTAATTGTAGCCCAACAACGTTCACAGTTTGTCCCTGTGATTTGTTGAACGACATGGTAAACCTAATCTTACTGGAAATTGTAAGCCCTTAAACTGAAACGGCATCCCTGATGTTATTAGAGGTATCCTAGGTTTAAAAATATTGTTACGACAGTGGAAGTCATTTGACGCTGAAAGCATGCGTGCTGAAGTTTCTAGATGGATCATGACTCTTCCTGACAACTCTAGTCTTTTCTAAGCACCCTCTATTTTAGTATATAAGCCCGGCAAATAAAGCGGAGAAAAATTGCAGATAGACAGATAATCGAGTCAAGTCGTAAATAAAGTGCGTGAATCGTTGTGAATTATAGCGTGTGTTTAACTTTAAAGTGACTAGGGAAATTCTGTGTATTATAAAGTTGTATCGAGAAATAATAAACTAGTTTTAGTTAAGAAAGGACTTGTATCGCTGAAGTTTCTCAGAAAGAATATCTACGGGAAATTAACAAACGAACAGAGACTTAACAAATTGGTGTCAGAGAGTGGGATGGAAAAGAAAAAAGAAGAAGAAGATGGAAACGAAAGGCGGAAAATCAAACTACAGCTTAGCAGATTTGATGGCAGCAATACAAGAACAACAAAAGAAACAAGAAGAGAGATTACAGCAGTTGTTGGAGGAAAAAGAAAAGAAACAAGAAGAGAGACAACAGCAACGGCAAGAAAACCTGCAACAATGGCAGCTCGAACAGCAAAATAAACAAGAGAGACCACATCAGTGGTTGGAGGAGAAAGAAAATAAACAAGAAAAGAGATTACAGCAGTGGCAACTGGAACAAGAAACGAAACAGGAAGAAAGTCTCCAACAGTTGCAGGAAAGTCAGCAGCAACTACAGGAAACTCAACAACTGTGGCAAGAAGTACAAATGGAAAACATTAGTAAATTTCAAAGAGAATTAAATTCATTAAAGGATGGTTTACTGTCTTTTACACAAGGAGGATATATTAGCCATGGACTTAATCAGCCCTAGACAATGGGAAGCCCATTCCAAATCCTGCAGCTAAACCCTAATGCAAACATCTTCAGTCCTGCCAGAAGTCATATTCCAGACATGAGTGTCAGCAATAAGGGTGATCTAGTAGGAAAGGAGGCCACGTGAATTCGATGGGAAGGCCCCATGGGTAGCACATAGAGCACAATTTGAGCTCCTGGCAGAAATGAATGGATGGATGGAGGAGAAGAAAGCAGTGTACCTGGTAACTAGCCTGAAGGGACAACCACTGGAAATACTTGGACAGTTGTCAGCAGACCACAGGCACATCTATTGAGCACTGGTAGCTGCTCTAGAACTCAATTATGGAACTCAAAATCAGTCCGAAGTCTACAGGGTAGGTTTAGGACGAGAGTCAGTGCTAAAGAAGAGAGCCTGCAAGAGTTGGCACAGAATTTGGAAAGTATGGCACACAAAGCCTACCCAACTGCACCACTTGATCTCCTCAAGTTGTTGCTGAGGGATCAGTTTGTAGATGCCTTGGACAGTCCACAAGTGAAGCAAGCACACCCCTCTACTATGCAGGATGCAATGGCCAGAGCTCTTGAATTTGAATCCTACGTTAAGTCCAGCACAGAGGTACCAAGGTTGGTACAGTCATCTGGATTCAAGGCCAGAAAAGGTCAGCTTTCAGAGAAGTTTGAGGGACTTTGCTGGCACTGTAACAAACCTGGGCACAAGAGAGCTCAATGCCGGCAACTTCAACACAGGGAAGATGCCATGGTAGGAAAGGCTGCTACCCAGAAAGGTTGTTGGAACTGTGGAGAGCAAGGACATATGAGGAGCCAATGCAAGAAGAATACTACAAATAAGTCAGCTTCGGGAAACCAGTAATGGTATGTGTTGAGGGACG
>NW_013673483.1:11159-12203 GCF_000517525.1 Limulus polyphemus
GTCGTGTTAGTCCAGAAGAAAGATGGGACCATAATGAGTAGCTATTATGTGAGAGGAGGTAAGGTACTGTATCAGAAGTTAATATTTTCCTACATTGAAAACATATTTTATATAGTTACCCCTCTCATCCTTTCTGCCCACTACTGGTTCTTAATTTCTGCCTAATCTCGAAGTGATGGTTAAATGCAATCGAATAGAGAAAGTAACTTGCGTCAGGAGGCAAAGATGCAGTGAACCACGTTGATTGTGGGGTAAATGGAAGTTTCAAGGTCAGTGGCATGCAAAAAAAATTGTATATAGGGGCAGCACTGAACGAGAAAAATTATTATGTGAGAGAGGTAAGTACCTATCAGAAATATATTTTCATTGTTGGAAAACAATTACTTTCAATAGACAAGTTTGCTTTAATTACTTGCCATCTTTTACAGGTCTGAAACTGTGTTCATAAACACAAACACTTTAAGACAATTGAATTAAATATAAAATAAGTTTCTACTACTTTCAAGTAAAAAAAAAGAGAGAAGGAAAACAAAGTTCTAAATTTAAAAGTTCAAAGTAAGATACAGATAAGTACACTAAAGTGAAAGTTTACTTGAAGCTGTGACATTTTATTCATATAATGTTACATATATATCATTATAGATTCCCACCCCAGCAAGTGTTCCACCAAAGATGGTGTTTTAAAATCTTGCTGGGGTGGGAAAATACCCAAAAGCCAGCCATGAATATCGAGTTTTACTACAAATTGTGTTTAAATATTAGAGTGCAGAATGAAAATAAAAAACTCACTGTGAGAATCTCTCATGTTGTCTATCTATATATATGAAAGAGAAAGTTTGTTTATTTTGTTCACTATAGTAAACCAAACAGTTGAACTTACAAATTTTAAAATAACTTCATAATAACCAGTTTTTATAATAAATTTAATGGTACAATTTATTTTGTATTTGGTGCAGTATTTAATGACGAAATTGACAATTAATTATTATTGCGCCATTTTTTTGTAATAAACATACAATATATGCACAATAAAAATTAAATGGT
>NW_013673483.1:13203-32540 GCF_000517525.1 Limulus polyphemus
TCCTGATGACTGTACCAACCTTGATATCTCTGTGCTGGACTTAACGTAGGATTCAAATTCAAGAGCTCTGGCCATTGCATCCTGCATAGTAGAGGGGGTGTGCTTTCTTTATTTGCATCTTCAGTTGTGGACTGTCCAAGGCATCTACAAACTGATCCCTCAGCAACAACTTGAGGAGATCGGGTGGTGCAGATGGGTAGGCCTTGTGTGCCATACTTTCCAACTACTGTGCCAGCTCTTGCAGACTCTCCCCTTCAGCATGGACTCTCGTCCTAAACCTAGCTCTGTAAATTTCAGACTGATTTTGGGTTCCGTACCTGAGTTCTAGAGCAGCTACCAGTGATCTGTAGTTGTGCCTGTGGTCTGCTGACAACTGTCCAAGTATTTCCAGTGGTTGTCCCTTTAGGGTCGTTGCCAGATATACTGCTTTCTGCTCCTCTGTCCATCCATTCATCTCTGCCAGGAGCTCAAATTGTGCTCTATATGCTTCCCACAGTGCCTTCGCATCGAATTTCTGTGGCTTCCTTTGTACTAGATCACCCCTATTTCTGACATTCATATCTGGGATGTGACTTCTGACAAGACTGAAGATGTCTGCATTAGGGTTTAGCTGCGGGGTCTGGAAGGGGCTTGCCATTGTCTGGGGCTGATTAAGTTGATGGTTAATGTATCCTCCTTGTGTAGAAGACAATAAATCATCCTTTAATGTATTTAATTCGCTTTGAAATTTACTAATGTTTTCCAAGTGTGCGTTTAAGTTGATTTTCTGAATTTAAGCTTTGTTTGCCAGTATAAGGAAGACACGAGTATATAATAAATTTAGGTACAGTTGGTATCTTAATTGGATTTGTGAGTTTCTATGTTAGGAAGGTGTTGGTAATGTTTTCTAATAAATGTTGTGGATAGCAGTTACGTTTCAGGATGTTATGTTAGAAAGATATTTCAGAGTGTAAATTAAGATATGTGGAGCACAGATTGTAAGCTATGTTTAGTAAGCATGTAACAAGGTTTCGTTTATACGTAAACGAGATAAAGCTATCAAAGTAAGTCGACCAGTGGACGTCTTTTTTCGGTAAATTGATGTGGAAAATCCATTAGCATTAAGGTTAATGAGCATGTCTAAAAAAGGTAAATTATTATTATTTTCAACGTCACATGTAAATTTAATGGCAGGATGTTGTGAGTTAAGGTATTCTAAAATTTTTGAACATTGATCACTGTTATTAAAAAGAATAAAAGTGTCATCCTCATACCTTCTGTACAGAACAAGCCTAAAGTTAACTAGACAGGTGTCAAGCCATTTCTGTTCGTAATCAGAGAGAAATGCATTAGGTAAGGTTGGACCTATTTGGGAGCCCATCGCAACGCCATCTATTTGTTCATACAAGGTGTTGTTGAACAGGAAATGTGAATTTTTAGTGGTAAGATCCAGCATGGTCTAAATTTGATTTTCAGAAAAGCCATTTAGAGGAATGTTATTACGCGAAAGCTCAGATATGCATATGTTAATAGTGTTGCGTCATCGAGATCACGTGACTATTCTCACGCCCTCTACTTTCTAGAACTATCCTGTACTTTGGCGAATGCTCTAGCATTTACTAGATATAGGGTAGTCTGGTATATAAAAGAGGGTGACAACGTGACGGTAAGGTAATGTGTGTGTAGATAGTGAGTAATTGAACTGCAGTCAGAAGTATTATTGACGTTCTTTGATATAGCGTTTGTTTTAGCGCGATTGTTGAAAATAAGTGTATCGTAAAGTTGAATTCGGAAAGAATAAACCAGTTTTATTAAGTAAGGACTTGTGTCGCTAAAGTTTCGTCGGAACGAAGTTACGGAAAGTTAATTAACAAACGGAGACGTAACAATAGTTTCATTGAAGGGAATATTTGTAAAGAGGGAGGTAACATCAAAGCTCGCCATGAAAAGATTATCTGAGGGGGTAGTTGACTTAGTTCACGTTCAAAGTGGAAGGAATCCGGGATAGTATATTCATTAGTAGCATTCTTTATGGTAGCTGTCAGATTATCATGTGCACATGTCCTAGAACTATCGTAATGACAACAACACTTTTTGGAACGTGTGGCGTTTTTGTGCAAATTACATCACAAGTTGTCTGGCCAATGTGTGAGGCCCGGCATAGCCAGGTGGTTAAGCCACTCGACTCGCAATCTGAGGGTCGCGGGCTCGAATCCCTGTCACACCAAACATGCTCGCCCTTTCAGCCGTGGGGGCGTTATAACGTGACGGTCAATCCCACTATTCGTTGGTAAAAGAGTAGCCCAAGAGTTGGCGGTGGGTGGTGATGACTAGCTGTCTTCCCTCTAGTCTTACACTGCTAAATTAGGGCCGGCTAGCGCAGATAGCCCTCGTGTAGCTTTGCGCGAAATTCCAAAACAAACAAATCAATGTGTGAACTGACAAAATTAGTTAAACCTGTTTTTGGTTAAATCAGGCCTTTGGCTGTAGACATCTTTTACCATGAGCAACGGTAGAAAAAGACTGAGTAGGGCCGGATATCGATGACGCGCCAAAATTAAAAGCAAACATGAGAGTGCAATTCTTGCGAAAACCGCTAAACTTGATTCATACTTCACAAACGTGACAAAGCAGACGAAAAATGGACATAATGTTGAACACACTGAAACAGAAATTAGGCCTACGTGTATGGAAGATATTTCGTATGACAGTGATATAAGCGACAATGAGCCTAATATATGTGTTGAAGTCATGCCTTAAGACTATTTTCATAAAGATGGAAGTTTCGAAAATGCCAATGTTTTAAATATCGAGGAAAATATTTAGTCATCTTCAAGCACAATCAAGACAATCCAAAAGGCTCATGATAAATTTCTGAATACCAGTATTAGCAATGATCTAATTGAATGGATTGTAAATGATGTTACTCGAGATTTTGTGGCTGCGCATGGAGTTGTGCAAAACGATGACGATGATTTCTCACTTTCCAAGAGGCAGTATGGGGAGAGGTCATAGATGCTCAATAAAAACGTATTTGAGAGGGAAGTGCTCAACAGAGAGAAACGCAGGTGCAACTATCTGGTATATTCCAAAAATACAAGGAAGGTGTTCTGTGTTCCATGTCGTTTATTTGGCAGTAAAACCAAAATAGCAAAGAAAGCATTAATGACTGGCAAAATGGTAATGTTCGTTTTAATGAACACAAAAATTTTCTGAGCACAGATCATGTGTGATGGCTTTGATGATAAGAGGAAATATCTCGAGTAGAATAGATGTAAATATTACCTAGCAACTGGACAACGAAATAAATACGAGTGGTTGCTGTTGTTAAACCACTATCTTCATGGGGACTTCCTGTTCAGAGGAACAGATGAGTGATTTGGTTCATTACATAATGGAAACTATCACGTTACTTGAACTCATTGCTGAGTTTCGAATTTTGACAGCAAAGGAAAAGGAAACACGTCCTATCTTTCATGTTATACTTGTGAACAATGTATTCAATTGATGGCAGAAATGGTGAACAAAGAAATTATTAAGCAAGCAAAGTATGCAAAATATTTTTCAATCAGTATTGATTCAATGCCTTATATCTCTCATGATGATTAACCTTCCTTCGTATTACGATATGCAAAGGATGATGGGTCTCTTGTTGAGCGATTTCTGTGCTTCATTCCAAATGCCAGTCATAAAGCAGAACAGATGACTGAAGCAATATTCACCACTCTCCTATCGCATGAAATAGACATCACCAGTTGTCAAGGACCGTCATTCAATGCAAGCAATATGTCTGGATGCTACAGTGATTTATAGGCTAGAATTAAAGAAAAAATCTACTGGCTGTGTATGAACAAATGCTCAGCACATTCACTCAATCTGGTAGGAACATGTTTTAAGGACGCATGCTTCTTCTTCAATCTTCTTCAGTGGCTATATGATTTTTTGCAGCTTCCACTCACTGGTCGAAAAATTATCAAGCCCATTTACTTAAGTCTGCTGAAACACTATTTGCTGAAATACAAAGAAGAATTTGAATTGCAACAGGCATGTTTGAAAATCTGAAGAATGTTTGGAAGAGCAGGAATATTACAATGGCCACCAAGCTCAAACTGTTAGACACCTGTGTCTTTTCAAGCCTGCTAAATGCATGTGAAAGCTGGACTCTAAAGAAAAGAGACATGCAAAGGCTAAACAGCTTTGAGATGAAGTGCTATAGAAAAATCTTGGGAATACGTTGGAATGAGTATGTGACAAATGCCAGAATCAGAGAAATGACTAAGAGACAAAAAGAGGTGACTGAGAAAGTGAAGGAAAGGAAACTTGGCTTATTCGGACATATCTGCAGGATGAAAGAAAGCAGATTAATATAAACAGTTCTGCTAGGTACGGTCGAAGGATCAAGAAGAAGAGGTCGTCCCAGGCGGAAGTGGCTTGATGATGTCAAAGATTGGTGTAACTCAGACATCATAACAGCTGTTAGGGCAGCCCAAAACAGACGTGGTTTTTGGGCTAGGAAGTAATGACAGAGATCTGCCATCGGCTCAACGGTCCGCAAGGACTATGAGAAATGACAAAAAAAAACTATTTGTGAAGAAGCTATCTGATACCCACTGACCAGTATGTGAAGATGCATGCAGAAGTTTTAATTGAGATTGGGATAGAATAGTTGATGCTTTGTCAGCGGTCGAAAACAATACTGACAAAAAGGCATCAGCATATGGTGAAGCGACAGGACTTCTGCAACAATTGGAGTGACTGGAGACGCCTTTTATGGTTGTTCTTTGGGGAACCATTCTGGAAATATTTAATGCATGTAGCAGGAAACTGCAAAGTGTTGACGTGGATCTTGGTATCGTGGTAGAGCTTGTCAACTCACTGGTTCAATGTGTGAAGGACTGTTGTGAGATATTTGAAGTATATGAGGCTTTGGCCTTAAAAAAGTCCAATGCAAAGGATTATGAAGTGAAATGCAAAAGGACACAAAAATGAGGTCTCACAAAAAAGAGGAACAAGGCCACGACAGCTTCAGGATCAACACATTTATTGAGATACTTGACAGCCTACGATCGCAGCTAGAAAGGCGAAAACTGCATATGAAGAATTCTATGGAAAATTTGAATTTCTGTTCAACCTAGCTCAGCAGTTGAAAAAGGGTGCCACAAAATTACTTGCCTGCTACAAGGACGACTTAAAGCCTTCTTTAGTTTAAGAATGTCTTCACTTTCGAGCACATCTTCTAAACATCAATGATGAAAAAATGCCAGCGATACATATGCATAACATGCTGCAAGAAAAATAACTACACATTGTGTATCCCAACACTGACATTTTGTGCATGTCAGTTACAAATTGTTCAGCTGAATGCTCCTTCTCCACACTAAAATGTGTCAAGAACTATCTACTATCTACAATGTCAGAGGATTGGCTTAATGCACGTGCAGTGCAAATGATCGATGCAGATCTCATTGTCTCTATAAAATATGAGGAGGCCATAAATCAGTTTGCAAGGCACAAAGTACTGTCTGTGAGTGAAGGAAATGAATGATCTTTTTTTCGGGAATTTTGTTTGTTTGTGGTCGAGGGAAAAGAGTAAGGATAAGGGGGGGTGACACTTCTACATTGGCCTAGGGGTGGATGTCTAAATATGCCCCTGGTCTTACAGACATGGTATAGTGTTTTATATGTAAGTATAGTTTGTAATCACTTCGCACTTTTCTCGGTCAACAAATGCTTTAAAGTTCTTAAAACAACATAACTGAAGAAATGAAGACTAAATGGACATTGCAAATTCAAAAAATGGCCGGAATTTTACGGTCAGAAATTAACATTCAAGCAATACTTCAGCAATCGTAGAGAAAATCTAATTCACTTTTGGACAGTCTGTGCTCTAAATTGAACATCGAACAATATCTTTCTATTTTGCAGTGAATTTACTACAGGGTGAAGAGAAATTATGGGAATGTTTTAAAGATATCCACTGGAAATCAGGAGTTCTGATGCTGCAGTGATTCAAAATTCATATGATCATATGATAAATTATTATTTTCCTTTAAAAATCAAGATTTTTACTGCTATTAAAATATAGGGATCTCCTGCATTTAGGCAGATTATGCCCGATTTCAACTTTATCATGGTTAATCATGTTCACTCAATACATGCCTGACTAAACAGAAAAAGCCATCTTTCTGACGAAAGTAGATGAGCTAACCATCAGTCTTGTTAGAAACTCTTAATAGTCTAGAATGTGCAACAAGTACGATAAACTGTTGTTGACATCAAGGCAGTCATAATATTAGTGTTTATAAGCAAAGCCTTTCGAGTTACCTAAAGCTTAACAATGCACCAAAGCTTGCTCCTTAGTGGTTCAGTGGTAAATTTGAAGGGTTAGACTGCTAAATGCCAGGTTTCGGTACTCGTGGTGAGCACAGCTCAGATAGGCCATTGTGTAACTTTGTGCTTAAAGAACAAAACATCAAGAGTTAGAATTTGAACACAAAAATAATCAAACTAAACGGTTCTCAATGTAGAACTAATTATCACATATGACGTGTCAAATTAAAAGGAACGATGGCAGTTGGATTTATTTGGCATTTGAATTAAACCCACAATTTAACCATTGGATGTTAACTCAGGTTTACGTTGGTAGGATTGAGTTTACAGTAGAAGTCATTTTTTCCATGTAAGAGTTAGATACATATTCTACGAGTTTTTTAACGAGTAACTAAGTATTCATGGAGAAGACTATTAGAGCACCTTCAGGTTACAATTAGATGCTCCCCATTGGCTCAGCAGTGAATCAGGCTTATAATGCTAAACATCGGGTTTCGATACCAGTTATGGGCAGAGTACAGATAGCCCATTGTGTAGCTTTGTGCTTTACTGAAAAATACAATTAAATAATTAGTGAAATTGTTCGTTACACAAGTATTACCTGCAAAAAAGCATAAAACTTCATACATCTGCTCACACATTATAACTAATTATAAATATTCTTGCAAATAATATATTGTGTTGTTTCTTGAAAATGCCATGTATTTGACAATGTAATTCGTAATCATATATTCGTTGCTGCATTATTTGATTTAACTGATAACGTCATAAGTAATTTTCGATATGACAGAAGGCTTGCTTCACAATGCGTTTCGAAGTTTGTATTCATATAATAAATTTTGTGTATAATGTATTCGTGTTTCAAGTTAAACCATTGTACTATGTTTTACATACATTATATTTGATATCGAATGTTTTAATAATTTTTATGAATAACGAAAAAATAATTTTATATTAAAAAGTATCTTTGGGTCACTATTTCACTCCTAAATTTTTTGCTGTTTATGAGGAGCAAAGAAGCTCACAAGAGGCTATCTGCTGTCTATTCACCACGGACAGACGAATCCCTATTTTAGCGTGATAAGCCAAAATCTTACTATTGATCCACTTCCAGCAGTTCAAGTAAAATTTATTAGTTTGTGAAATTAGTAAGGTAATTTTTTTACAGAACTACAATTTGTTTATTATCTCCTGTAAGCAAAACTTTCATTGTTGTAATCACATTTCATTTTATATACAATGCCATAAAATATTTTGCTTTTTTTCACTTGATTCTGGAGATTCACAAACTCATTACACAGAAAAATAAAAGTATTTTTTTTTCATATGGGGCCACTAACCAGTTTTCTGTGATACTATACTGGAAAAGTACGTAAAGCATAATTGCAGAGCTGATACCATAGGGATACACGTAGACTATCATACTTAGGGTAGATTCTGGACACAAATATAGACTATAGCTCCATAATACATTTTGGATTGAATGAGGGCATGGTACATTTTTAGTACCTAACTCCTACACGTTCCTCAAGAAATGGAAGAAAGGTTGCACAGGATGTTCAGTACCCTTGTACTCTTGACTTTATGCATTTTATATACACATATTGTATACCCTTACTTTCTTTGATGCACAATGATTTTGGTATCATTGAATTTGTCTGGTTATTTTCTTTAAAAATTGATGTGGAGCATAGAAATGTTCAGAGCCAACAAAGCATTTACTTTACCTTTTGGATATGTGCATATTGTATAAGCGCATATTATAGGCCTTTATTTTCTTTGCTCCACGTCAGATTTGGTGTCTTTGAATTCGTCTGGTTTTCTCTTTATCAATAGCCCCCCAGTGGCACAGCGGTATGTCTGCGGACTTACGACGCTAGAAACCGGGTTTCGATACCCGTGGTGGGCAGAGCACAGATAGCCCTTGTGTAGCTTTGTGCATAATTAAAAACAAACAAACAAAAACAAACTTTATCAGTATACAAGTTTTTGTTGTGGAGCAATGAAATTATCAGAGCTTTTTCTCTGTTTTCAATTGTTTTAAGTAAATGCATCTAGTATAACTGCGTGAAGTAATGGTAAAAAGTCACAATAACTCCCTTAAGAACTGCAAAACAAAAAATGTGAAACTGCAAGTTTCAATATCTCTCCACGTGGTCCCCACAACATTTCATTCCATATTTGGTGAAGGTCTATCCACAGTAGGTGAGATAGCAGTAAAAAAGACACAAAAGCACGCTTGAAAACTGTAAAATGCAAAACTGAAAATTTGAATGTATTTCCCATGGATCCGATGAACTATTATATCGAATTTGCTGAAGATTTATCCACAGAAAGCGAGTTAGAAGTAAATAACACCCATAAGGTCGCAATACGAAAATGCAGAACTGAAAATTTATATGTGCCTCCCCATGGACACAATGAAGCTCCATACCAAATTTGGAGAAAATCCATCAAGAGGGAGTGAAGTAGTGCTTAAAAAGGCAAAAAACGCCCATAAAAGCTGCAAAACACAAAATGTGATATGGCAAGATTACATGTACCATTGCATGAACCAAACAAACCTTCTTGCCAAATTCGGGGAAGATCCATTAACAGGGGGCAAAGTAGTGGTTAAAACGAAAAAAGGCACATGCAAAACGCAAACTACAAAACTGAAAATTTGCATTTATCTCCCCATCGACCCAATGAGCATCCATACCAAATTTGGTAAAAATCCACCTACAGGGGGTGAAAACGCCCATAAAAAACCACAAAATGCAAAATGGTAATCTGAAAATGTGTATGTATCTTCCTATAGACCCAATAAACCTCCCTATCAAATTTAGTGAAGATCCATTTACAGGTGGTGAAAACGCCCATAAAAACCACAAAATGTAAGATTCAAAACTGAAAGTTTGTACATATCTCCCCATGAGCCCAATAAATCTGCCTATAAGATTTGGTGAAAAGCCATCTAGAGTCGGCGAAAGAGTGGTAAAAAAACCGTAAATATCCCCCATAAAAACAACAAAACGCAAAACTGAACATTTTTTTTATGTATCCCTACATCGATCCGATGAACATTTATATCAAATTTAGTGAAGGCCCACCTACAGGAGACAAAGTAATGGTAAAAAACGCTCTTAAAAACCACAAAATGCAAAACTGAATATGACTATGTATCTTCCCATGTACCCTCCATATCAAACATGGTAAAGTAACATTTATAAAAGGGCAATATAGTGGTAAAAAACGTAAAACGCTCAGAGAAAGTGCAAAACATAAAATGTGAAACCAAAACTTTGCATGTTTCTCAGCATAAAACCAATAAACGTTCATGCCAAATTTGGTAAAAATCCGTCAAAAGCGGGCAAAGTACTGGTACAAAAGGTAAAAAAGGCCAATAAAAACTTCAAAATCTAAAACTAAACATTTCTATGTATTTCCACATCGACCCGATGAACTTTCAAACCAATTTTGGTGAAGATCCACCAAAAATGGTCAAATTAGTGGTTAAAAAAAAAGCAAAAACGCCCATTAATACCACAAAATGCAACTTCAAAACTAAGCATTTCTAGGTATCTCCATACCGATCTAATCAACCTCTAAACGAAATTTGACGAATATCCATCTAAGGGGAGTGAAGTAGTGCTTAAAACGCCCACAGAAAGCACAAAACGCAAAATCCAAAACTGGTGATTTGTATGCATCTACCCATGGACCCATTCAACCTAACAAGAAATTTGGGGAAGATCCATCTAAAGAGGGAGAAGTGGTAGGTAAAAAAAAAAAAACGCTCATAGAAAGCGCAAAACACAAAATGCATAAATTCAAATTTCCATGTGTCTTTGCATAAAACCAACAAACGTTCATGCAAAATATGGTAAAGATCCATCAAAAAGGGGCGAAGTAGTGGTAAAAAAAGGAAAACGCCCATTAAAACCACAAAACGCAAAATTACAAACTGAACATTTCTATGCATCTCCCCATGGACCTATTGAATCTGCTTACTAAATTTGGTGAAGATACATCTACAGGGGGTGAAGTAGTGGTAAAAATCACCAAAACGCCCATGAAAATTGCTAAGCTCAAAATTTCAAACCACAAGTTCGCATGTAACTATGCATTGTCCCCACAAAACTTCATGCCAAATTTGATTCATCCACAGGGTGTGAGGTAGTGGTAAAAAATACAGCAACGCCCATAAAAACCGTAAAACGCAAAGCTCAAAGTTTGTATGTATCTCCCCAAAGACCCGATGAACCTCCATACCGAATTTCCCGAAGATCTCTTTACAGAGGGGGTGAATTATTGGCAAAAAACCTACTAATGCCCATATAATCTGCTAAACACAAAATGTAATACCACAACTTTACATGTATCTCTGCATAGGCTCAACAAACGTTCATGCCAATTTTGGTGCAGATTCTTAAACAGGGGGTGAAGTAATGGTAAAAAACCCAAAACGCCCATAAATACTGCTAAACACAAAATTTCAAATTGCAAGTTTGCATGTATCTCCGCATAGACACCACAAACCTTCATGCCATATTTCGTGAAGATCCATCAACAGGAGAAGAGGAAGTGGTAAAAAACGCCCATAAAAACTGTAAAAAGAAAGGCAAAACTGAAAATTGATACCCACGGACACAATAAACCTCCAAACGAAATTTGCTGAAGATTCAAAAGGCGAGTTAGTGGTAAAGATCACCCATAAAAACTGCAAAAGGCCAAATACAAAACTGAAATCTTTTATGCATCTCCCCATGGAACCAATGAACCCCAACCCAAATTTAGGGAAGAAGTGGTAAGAAACAAAAAATGCTCAAAGAAACTGCAAATCACATAATGTGAAACTGTAAGTTTGCATGTATCTATGCATGGTTCCCACAAACCTTCATGCCATATATGGTTATGATTAATCAACAACAACAAAAATGCAAAAACACCCTTAAAACCACTAATCACAAAATGGAAAACTAAAAATTTGTATGTATATCCCCATGGACCAACAAACCTTCCAGCGAAATTCATTGAAGATCCATCAAATGGGGGCGAAATAGTTGTAAAAAATGCAAAAACGCCCATAAAAACCACAAACAACAAAATTAGAATTATTTTTATGTATATCTACATCGACCCGATGAACCTTTGTGTAAATTTAGTTAAGATCCACCTACAGGAGACAAAGTAGTGGTAAAAAACGGAAACACGCCCATAAAAAAAAACACAAAATGAAAATTGAAAATGAATACGTTTCTTCCTATGGATTCAATGAACCTCCATACTAGATTTGTTGAAGAGCCATCAAGAGGGTTGGTTTGTGGAAAGCTACACAAGGTCTATCTGCGCTAGCCGTCCCTAATTTAGCAGTGTAAGACTAGAGGGAAGGCAGCTAGTCATCACCACCCACCGCCAACTCTTGGACTACTCTTTTACCAACGAATAGTGTGATTAACCATCACATTATTACGCTCCCACGGCTGAAAGAGAGAGCTAGTTTGGTGTGACGGAGATTCAAACCCGTGACCCACAGATTATGAGTCTACGAGTCGAGCGCCATCAAGAGGGAATGAAGTAGTTGTAAAAAACGTAAAAACGCCCAGAGAAAGTGCAAAACATAAAATTGGAAAACACAACTTTGCATGTTTCTCAACATAAAACCAGTAAAAATTCATGCCAAATTTGGCGAAGATCCATCAAAAGGGGCAAAGTATTGGTAAAACGTGGATAACGCCCATAAAAAACCGCAAAATTGTGTAAGTAATGAAACATCAAAACTAACTAAAAAATTACAATGTTTGAATGTACCTAATAACTTGGTAAATTGTTCTGTATTTTTTTTATATATATAACACATTCTCCCTGTAATGCATAAGGTCTAAGTATACAGGCTAAAACTTTACCTAGGTTATAGTTAAATGATCTTCTAGTGAATACAATAGGTCTGAGAGATAAATCTTGTTTATGTATCTTAGGCAACCCATAAATGCAAGGTGTTTTTGCATCACTAGATCTCAAAAACTTAGAGAATCATTCAATAAGTTTTTTTAATCTAATAAAAATCGGTTCATTCTTTTTTTCTATTTTTAGTTGGATTGTTAGTTAAAAGTTTATAATGCTCTTGATCACTCAATAATTCACTCATTTTATTTAAATAATAACAATAATTCATTACTACGATAGCATTACTTTTGTAAGCTTTTGTAATAACCAAATTATTACTTTCCCATAATTGTTTAAGGGCTTTCAGTTCAACTTTTATGTTAAGCTTAACACATTTAAATCCAGTCACCAATCTTCTTATTTTCTCAGAAAAATCACCGAAAACGTTAGATAAATACCCACTTTTGTGGTACCTGTGGAAAATATGCATAATTGTTCTTATAACGAAATGATTCACGATTCCTACTGTTAACTTCTTGAACCACTTGTTCTCTTTTCTCATCCTTTCATGTTGACTAGAAGCTATGATAATGATTGTTCATATGAAATGGACAGAATAGAGTCGATTTTGGTAGTTGATTAACCTTGAGGCATCCAAACATTTGCAAGCTATAAGGAATTTTCAGCAGACATCTCAATATCTCAGCATTCTCTCTCCTCTTTATAGAAACAGTGGTAAAGTTCTTTCTCAACAATCACAGGTCGATATTACCACTTTTCCATGGAATGTGATGTATGTATTATGTCACCCATTCATACTGACGACGTTCACAATCTGAAAACGGTTGTTTAAACAAAAACATGCATGTACCTCCAGTGACTAAACATTTTAAAGGCAGTTCATTAATTACATATGGTTCATACTTCAGATAAAATCATTCTAATTCTATCACTGCTGCAGTCATGATAACAAGTGAATATATATTCAGTGAAACAGTTACCTTATTTTGGTATGTACACTAATTTCATCTTCAGAAAAAAAAGTCTCGTCCTCAGGCATTTGCCGTTTCAAGTCTAAGAATAAGTAATCACATGGTTGTCTCAATGCATTTTGACAAGCTTTTTCAAAATGTGAAACATATTGTAAACATCTGTCTCGCTAAAACATTCAGTTGTGATTTGTCTGACATTCTTGAACAGTATAATGTATTGAGAATTTCTCTACCCTGATGAAATAGAAACTGTACAATATAAAACACTGATAAATTCAAGTGGTGACTTCCACATGTAAAAAGTTGATATACTCGTTTTCTTTATTACTTTCACTCATACGATCATCACTGATAAAAATTTGGTTTTTCAGACCATACATAATCACGAAACTTTTCAGGTGATCCTTCAACAAGTTGAATGTTGTGAATATTTTGCATTAATTTTCTTATACAGGGGTTGAAATTGACCATAAAACTATCCAATATTTTCAAGAATAGGATAGACAACTTCACAAAGATGAATTAAAACATTTGCTTACAAACTGTGATTTATCACTTCCTATTGGACACGACAGTAAACATGTAAAAGGGTATTGTAGATGGTTATCCATCTCAAACTCTAATCAGAAATAAATGAAACAAGACTCACCTTATATAGATCATGTTTGAGCACACTTTGGATCTTCCACTAAGGCCCTGCATATGCCCTCTTTTCAGTCTATAGACCATTAGATAGAAAATAAGTGTCCATACAGAAGGGTGTTAAAGGTTGGAAGGATGTAAGCTGTAGGAAAATCTTCTTTTCTTCCTTGTTGCACCCCCCCCCCCAGTGGCACAGCGGTATGTCTGCAGACTCACAATGCTAGAATCCGGGTTTCGATACCCGTGGTGGGCAGAGCACAGATAGCCCATTGTGTAGCTTTATGCTTAATTACAAACAAACAAAACAATTTTTCCTTGTTATAAATGGCCCGAGTCTTAATATTTCTACAAATCTTATGATTTGTCACACTTGTGGGATGCTATTATCTCACGCTTCATTGTTGTGAAGTTTAATTTTTTGCTGTTGATAAAACTGAGGATAAATCCTCTAATTTTACAAAGTGACTTTGTCATCACGTAAGTACCCGTAGTTTTTGGGACCATCACTAACCCACAATGTTATATAGTTACCATCCAGTTCGTTTCTAAACTTGCCAAGATAATCCCCTAAAGATGGATTGTTAGATCTGTTTGAAATGTACACAATATTGTTTGTATCATAATAGAAGACAGACAGACTTAACTTCTCTAGTGTACGATATAATTTTAGACCAGCATGTGCTGTTGTGAAAGCCATCAGAAAGGTGTTGGTTTGAACTTTATGGGGCAGATATTCACGTTTGTTTCCAATGAAGATCTATTACTTTTGTTAATCAATGTAGCATCTGTTATTATCCTAGTGCTATCATTCATGAAGGAGTGATATTATTTAACCAATGTTACATAGGTAAATTGTGGTTTTTACTTAAGACACTTCTCAACGTACCCAAAAAGAATTAAGACATAATTTTGCAACTGATCTTTTTCCTGGATTAAATACTATGTTTTCTGTAGTCAGTTGCACTCCTTCCTTTTCGTTATACTGTGTGACGTAGTCTTGTTTGTCTCCAATGTTACATAGTGAGAGGGCCAACCAGAACTTTCTTGCTTTAATTTAAGAAATGTATGAATATAGTCCTTAAAAAGATCTCTAGACTTAACAGGAAAATGATAAATCTCATTTTTATCACCTGGTATTCTTAAACTTTTTTTTTACCACTTTGGTGACCCAGGTACTGATCAAAGCTTTCTGGTCATCACAGTGATCACATGGTGGCAGTGATCTGGATTCCACCATGATCCACATAAATGAAGAGTTAGTTTACCATTACTTCTAAATTGTAAAACTGGATGATAGTTTCTTCTGGGCTAGAATTTTACATCTTAGATACTCACAGTATTTGTTTGTCCATGGATATAGTGATGCAATGTCCATGTACCTGTTCTTTTCTCCTTTTATATAGTATAAAAGCCTTGTCACATAGTCTCTTAATCCATAGAAGAGATATCTTAAATTCAGGCAGGAAAGTACCATATGGTCCCTTAAGAAGTTTATCAAGTCTGAATCATTAGATTTCATTTTATGATCCCATATTGTTATGACCTTGTACCCTAGAGATTCGAGTCATTATTGTTTTATTCTAATGTATTTTTTCTAACATACCACATGGGACCATTTAGAACTACATTATGTGTATCAGATTCATAACATGTATTGCACCCACGGTTTTAGTACCCACAAAACTCATAGATTGTGTTTTGTTCCTTACCGAATACGCCTACTCTATAACTTAGGATTTGTTTCTCACCTCCATTAAGTGCTTGTTGGATCTTGACCCCTTCAGATTTCTATATGTAATCTGTAGTTATTGGTCGTAAAGTATCCATGGTTAGGTATGATAACTGTTAATTGTGGTGGTATGAATTTGCTTTTGTATATAGCCATGCGTACAGAAGCAATTATCATGTACCTGAATGGATCTATGTCGCAGGTTGCAAGAAACTCTGCCCTGAATTGAAAATAGCACCATCAAAGTATATCTGTCTGATCAGCAGTCCCTAAATAAAAAAAGGATAAAAAATAAATATAACTTAACAAAAGTTAAGAGAGAAACTTAACAAAAAAGTTTAAGAATCATCTGTACATCTTTTTTTGAAAGTCAAAGATGTACTTTCCTCTCGTCATTGACAGTGTCAATTCAGGAACTTGCAGGTGCTGACATTGTGCCAGGAGAGTAAAAAATGGTATACATTATAAGTCTTTGATATTCTTTACGTGATTTTATGTTAAAAAGATGCGAAATATATCCTTTCTGTAGTTCTTCTAAACCAAATGTTTTCGGGAACAATGGTAATGTCATGGGTACGAACTTATAACTGTCAATTATTTTAATTTACATACTTTTGACATTTATAACCATAATCTTTCTACCATTTACGAGAATATCAGGCTTTAAAACTTGATGAATAAAATAATTTAAGATAAAGTGACCATCTAAATCTTTCATATTGTGTGCTATAGTTGTATAATTATTATGCTCTTTCGAAAATAAGAACTTACAAAATTTGTCACATGAATTGTAACCTTTGAAAACGGTTTCCTTACCATTTAAATTATGGACCACACAGTAGTTTACCTCATGAATTCCAGTTTTCTGGTCAGTCTCAAAATAAAGATAAGTATTTATTCGACGATTCTTTTACTTTTATCCAAGAGAAAGCATAAATGATTACTTAAAACATATGATTTACATCATACACACTGATGCACATTGATGAAACTGGTTTGTTTTTTTCTGCCAGTAATGATATTTTCTACATTGGTAGAACCGTTCACATGAAGATACTGTTTGTTTTGCATTCTTTGTTTTGCGTCTGTTGTAACAGCCTGCCAATTTGCAAAATCTGTTACAATCAGCACGAACTATGGGTTGATCTTTTGGTGCATTTCTAAACCATAGCAAACGTTACGATACCCTGAACAATAATGTTCATTTAAATATTCAAATGCCTTGTCACAACCTAAACAATAATAACTTACCAAGGAAACCTTTCATTGACATGATAGCGTCAAAATGATGATCATGGTATCATAGAAAGATGTTTTTGGGATGTGAAAGACCTTTATAAATTATGCAGTTGAAATTGCCCAAAGATACTACATGCCTTTGAACATTTAAATGACATACAAATATAGAAATTTCTTATACTCCACATGGTCTTTCTGGAACATTAGATGAAAATTGCAAGTTTAACCATATGTGTAAGTAGTGGTCATCCTTGCTTTTTAACATCATTATATTTGGGATAATTTTTGAGTGATGCTAAGGCTACTACTATAGCAAGTAGGCTAAGGCTACTACTACTTTATTATCTATAGCAACAACTGATTATTTAAGTCAATCAAGGCTGATATTTATTGGTTTATAAGTTAACATATTCCCAAACTGAAAATGTATTTCCAATAATACTTACCTCTGTTTACACTATTATACCCCATTCAAATGCCCTTGGCAAATTCTAATTTGCAAATTTCTCCACCAACTTCAATGCACACTCTATCAAGGTACTGTATATAAGCACCTCATTCAGATAATGTAATCACTTTTTTGAGACATAAACCAGTGTTTAGTGGGAAGTTAGGGCGGGAGAGTATCAGCTGAGGTAAGTATTATTGGGAAAATGTTAATTTCCAAAACATACTCACCTCTGCTGACACTATAACTAGAATCCCACATTGAGAGCATTGAATACCAATGGATCCCTAATGAAAGAACTCCAGATATCCAGAAAGTGATGAAAACGTGGTCCCACTGCTCCCCTGCCCATGGGATAGACAGTCCGTCTGAGCCATAAATCTTTAAAAATATGGATGGACTATTATGGAAACCAATAGACCCAGAAACTGAAGGACAGGTCGGGAAAAACTACGAGTAGACATTCCCAAATTAGCACAGAAAGGCAAAAAGTCCACGACGATAAAGAAGAATGTAAAGAAGCTAAATAAAATATTGATTCTAACATTTCTGGAAATCCAGCAAACAACGTGGGACAGAGAAAAGGAGCTTCCCGTAACTTTGAGTGCAGAAGACGGTAAACAAACACTTTTAAACAAAGAAGCTCCACCAAATAAATCCCAACAAGAAACCAGCCAGGAAACCAGAGAAAGAACTGAAGAAGACAATCCAACTGAGATAAATGTCCTCAAATTGTCAAGGGGAACATTGATAGGCTTCCAACAAAAGTTGGATCGAAGATAAAAACATCAGGACAGTCGTGAGAGTAAGATGAATCCGAGAAAACTGGTTTGTTTAGAGGGGATCACAGGTTGCAATCGAGATCCCCACAAGTCCAAAAGGGGATCCATTCGTTGAGAATCTAAATATACGTCATCCTGGCGGTGATAAGCCAAAGCATACTGTTCCAATAAACATGGGGGACAAAGCATAGCTATCCAATCACATAACTGAGTGGCAAATCTCCCAGCATAAACAGCAATATCAAGAGGAGGAGGAAAATCTAAGTAGTCACTTGCCATCCTTGCCACCAACAATGAAGGGGTAGAGTCAAATGCAATAAGAGAGACCCCAAAACCTCACAAACCAAAGTAAGCAACTGAAGAAAAAGGGGCTGGAGGAGGTTGATCAAAATGATTTTCTGTTGAGGGCGACCTAGTAAAAAAAGGAGCCGGAAAACGAGTCTAAATTGTTCTCAGCTGGTTAAACTCATTTGCAAAAGCCACCTCAGAACCCCCCTCCCCCAGAGAGACATCCTCAGTATACAAATACGTGTCCATCTCGCAATGGATCATATTACAGACAGCCTCGACTGAAAGTGACCCCTTTCCTGGTCGTTGACAAATACTAGATAATAGAGGTGGAAGAGGAGTGACCTGAATGGCTAAGGGAATAGAAACATTAACTCGTGAATTCATACCCATTGGTATGCATTTTTTTCTTTTTTTATTACAAATATATAACCATAGTAACGCAAACCACGTTGAAATTCGCAACATAAATTGTGAATAATCACAACGCTCCTGTTTATAGAAACCCCCGCCGAATACATTGTCGAGAAAAAGTAATTACATTATCTGAATGAGGTGCTTATATACAGTACCTAGATAGAGGGCGCATTGAAGTTGGTGGAGAAATTTGCAAATTAGAATTTACCAAGGGCATTCGAGTGAGGTATAAAAGACTGGAGCAAGCGTCTTCACTTTTTTTTTTTAACCTAGAATCCAGTGAGACAGTGGAAAGAGTCCGGCAGTGAGAGAGAATGGGTTGGAAATATGCCACGAAACAGCGCACGTGTTAGTAGTCATACCGAGAGAGGGGTGAAGGATGTGGACAACCCTCGCCGATGTGTGAATGGGTCAGTTACTTCTTGTACTGATGGTATGTTGCAAGACATGGATTTCAATAGGGATTGTGCTAATAAACGAGTACGATCTGACTCCGGTTCGAGTGTCGAATCAATCGAACACAAAAAGATTTCGCCGGACGTCAATATAGCCGAAGTATGCTCTTGAGTAGAGCCCTTAACGATATCATTGGGTTAACTGAAAAAAATCAATTGCAGACAGAT
>NW_013673483.1:33540-34870 GCF_000517525.1 Limulus polyphemus
TTTCTAGAAACAGGTGGCGTGATACTAGTCACGTGACCTCGCTGACGCAACACAGCCATAAAAACAACAGATGGGTAACATAAAAAGTCCCTTTTACCTACCTCTCTCTATTAACTAGGAATTGTCTCTATCCCGAAATATATAACTTCGCTATAACAAATAACATAAAAAAATTTAATGTCCTTTTCTTTTTACTAATAGGGCTACTTCTTTTATCCTTGTCTCCAACGGCTGGAGTTTCCCCCAGTCGAGAACAAACTATAAACTTTTTCCATATGTATTCTTCCAGTAACATGACATTGTAGGATTTTTAGTGTAACACAATTAACTACAACAACAACAAAAAAGTATAATAAAAAAAAATTGTGTATATGTAACTACTAACTTCTCCATGCTAAATGGCAGCGATGAAGGTATCTAGTTCAACTAAATCAGATCAGGGTATTTCGGGGCATATCATCTGCTGATGGCGCCCCCATAACTCGCAAATAAACAATAATAATAAACTTCACTTTTTAAATGAGCAAAGAGTGTAAACCCCGGAGATCAAGAAATAGCTATAGTGTCACCAGAAGTATGTATGTTTGGAATTACTGTTATATACTGGTAATTCCAATATCATTTCAATTTTGAAAAATTCATATAAATGTATGTCTTTTTTTTATTTTGATTGACTTTTTTTGCAAACAAATACTTTTTCCAAATGATTTGAATAAACACATCCTAACTTTATCACTTGAGAGGATATTTAGCAGATACCTGTAAAAGACTGCAAATAGTATTAACAAATATAATTTTGTAAAAGAAATTACATTCAGATATGCAAATTATGTATAAGCATTGTAAACCTGTCTCTTTCCTCGCTAGATGAGTGTTTGACCTTACGGGAAGCCTGCATGCCTTCATTGCAGATTGTCTGTTAAATAAAGAAGTAAATGACATAATTTTGTATATAAGTGTAGAAAATCGTATTAATCAATATAAATAATATGAAAACAACTTGCAATGGTCAGAGCATCTAAGTTTTCAGTATCTTCAACAGTTAGAGGCCACTGAAGGGAGTAAATTCTGCATAATTGCAAACGCACATTTCTCTATAATTCATTTAGATCATCACAGATGATAGATAGTGGGTGCATATTCTACATGAATATCAGTAAAAGTTATCAATATCGAAACAGATCCGTAATAGTACTTGTTTCATTTAGTTCAGAAATATATTCAAAACATACTTGCATCAGGTGAGATATCCGTTGTTGCGTCATCGAGATCACGTGACTATTCTCACGCCCTCTACTTTCTAGAACTATCCTGTACTTTGGCGAATGCT
>NW_013673484.1:0-7223 GCF_000517525.1 Limulus polyphemus
ATGTGAATGCTGTAGGCCCAAACGATATACCCACTAAGTATTTAAGAAGTTACGAAAGTTAGGGACCCAGATGCTGTGCAGGATCTTCATTGTTATAATGACAGAAGGGAATATGCCAGATTCTAGAAGGAAAGCATTCTTGTACAAATATTCAAAAGAAAGGTCAATGGGAAAGACTAGAGAAACTATAGAGGCATAAAGTTGCTGAATCATACAATGAAACTTTGGGAAAGAGCTGCGGATAAGACTGAGAGCAGACATACGAATAGGGTAAGAACAGTTTGCATTTATACCGGATAGATCCAACAACAAATGCCATATTCACGTTGAGAGGCTTAATGGAGAAGTTTAGGGAAAAGAGAAAAGATTTGTACATGGCATTCATCGACGTAGTAAAAGCTTAAGACAGAGTTCCAAGAGAGTTGATATAGTGGTGCTTAAGAAAAAAGGAATGTACTGGAACTGCATGTGAGGCTGATCCAAGAAATATATGAAGGAGTGAGAACATCTGTAAGAAGTTTAGCAGAAGATTCAGATTACCAGTAGAAATAGAAGTTTATTAAGGAGCTTTTTCCTTTTCATAATGGTGCTGGACACAGTGTCTAGGGGCATACAAAGAGAAGCACCATGTTATTAGCAGATGATGTTGTACTTTCTGGAGAGAACATAAATGAAGTACAAGAGGTACTAATCTGCATGGCCACTGCACACAGCATAATAATTACAGGTTAGCTGGAAGAGTTAAGTTTTTTGTTTTTCAGCAAAACAGTTTTAAACATCCTAACATCACCAAAATAACCAATCCCATTCATATTCAGTGCACAAGATTCCAGGCTGCAGACAGCTGAAGCCTGGAATAACGGTTTCAGGTTAGGAAGTGGCTAATAGACCAAACAAAACAGTAAGAATTCATGTAAATCCATTTACTTAGTTTGAATTTATCAACTTCATATTCTGTTGTTTTTTGTATGTTGGCTTGTTTTTTTTAACATACAACTCCAGAAATGAGAATTTATGAGTTTCTCTCTGGCTGAATGATGTAACATCATCACGGAGCTTGTTGTAATATATCAGTGTAAATATCTACCTTAAGGCTTAAGTATAATATGTTGTACATTTATAAATAGCAAAGAGTATGATAAATATTATGATGCCAATGTTTTTATATAATTAACATTTTGGGGCACAGCATTTTAGTGTTATGATCTCTGATAAAATTGCATTCCATTGCTTAATATGGTAATCGTAACTTAAATAAATATTCTAAAACATAGATACTCAAATGCAGCACCATCTTTACAAAATTGAGTGGAATTAATACATCTCTACCCACTGTAGAAGTCACTGATAGTGTAAGGAAAGCTGAGTTTTTTGCTGTTATGGCTAACGAGACTAGAGACTGGTAAAAAAGTTTTTTTATATGTATATGTATTGCAGATGAATAACCAAATGTGAAAGACAAATTTCTGCCCTTTGAGCATGCCAAAGATCTCACTGCAGACGTTTTGTAGGCTTATTACCAATAAGTTTCACAGCCTTAGACTGGACAAAGCAACTGGGGCTTCTGTCGTGTCAGGCAAGTGTAATAGAGTACAGGCCAGGCTGGGTTCATCCTCACACAGTTTACAATCGTTGTCAGGCACGTAGACTTAACCTTGCTCTAGTTGATACAGTGAAGGATGTCAAAGTGGCTAGAAATTTTTTTAACTTGTATAAGCACTTGTGGTTATCAGCTCAGCCTTCAGTGCATGAAACATTTGTGACATTGTAAGAGACAAAAAATTTAAAAGTTAGAGAACTTTCATGCATTTCAGAAACAAGATGGGCTTGTCAGTGGAGAGTGGTTTCTGCAGTTAAGGAAAGGTTTCAATGTACAACAGTGTTTGGAGAAAATTGCACAAGGAGACAGTAACAACTTCATGGAAGCTAAGAGATTTCTAATGCCAATGTTGACATGAAGCTTTGTTGCTAGTTTGTTTGCATTTTACTCTTCTGGGTACCAATAAAAATACTCAGTATCTATTGTAGAATCCTGAACTGGATCTTGCTAATGCCATACAGCTAGTAAATTATGTGAAGCAAGCATTTAGTCACAAAAGAATATCAGAAACTTCATGGGATGAACATTGGTCACAAATTACAGATTTGTGCAATGACTATAGCATTTCTTTGGAACTTCCAAATGACAACAGAAAATGTAAGAGAAGAGAGCTATCAGGGTTTCTTTACACAGACACCACAGGACAACATGATGAGCCAAGCAGAAAATCAAATAGTTGTTTAATGATTGAGATGTATCTCCCTGTAATTGATCATTTCACACATGAATTAGGAAGATGTTTCAGTGATAAAACTAGTGACTTACTATGAAATATGCAACCATTAAGCCCCACTTGTAGTAATTTCCTGGACAGTCGTGAAATTTCTATTGTTCTTGACAAATATGGTGGTGCCCTTTCTATAGGTAAGAGCCTTCTAAAGGCAGAGGTAAAAGTTGCATAAGCAGTCATTTATAGACATGCAGGCAGTGGCCTCTCACTTATTAAGTATTGGGAGTTTTGTGAGTGCAGTGAGTTTTCCAAATTTCTGGAAATTACTTAGACTATCATTGACATTTCCAGTTACAAGTGTGAGTTGTGAATGCTCCTTTTCTGCATTAAAGAAAATAAAATCCTACTTACGAACTACAGTGTTGCAATAAAGACTGTCAAGTCTTAGCCTGATTTGTATGGATAAAGAACAGGTCAAAGATCTTAACCAAGATATGATTTTGTATCTCTTTGCTTCAATGGGCCCAAAGTCAATTGTTTTGCATCAAGAACTTCAACATTGCAAACCTGTACAGCAATGTATACAGGTCTGGGTAAAATAACTTAAGTCAAATAATTATACTACAAAGTTTATTTGCAAGTTTTATTGTTCTGTAGACCTTATTTTGTGTTTTTTTTGTTGTTTGTGTGAAAAACTACAAAAAAAACATATCATTTTGTTGTAACTGGAATTGATGAACAAAAGTCATACAATTTTCTAAAGTGAAAAATCTTGTAAAATTTTTAACCCAAGAAATGTGTTTAGTACTTTATTTAATTTTGGTTTAATAAGATAATTGAACTAATTCACTATCTTTTCATGCTATTTTTGTATGTGTGTATTTCTTGTGTGGCATAACTTAGCACGTGTTGATTAAAGCTCTTTCTCATAAACCACTCACAGGTGCAATATACAGGATCAGATACATATTCAGTGTGTATATCTACATCTAATATTTAGTTAGGCATAACAGTGACTTCAGGGAAACTGCTATGAAAGCAAACACAGAATCTTCACCTTGGCTCCATTCCTCACATGCTAAGCCCCCTAATAATTATTTCTGAAACTGCCCCTGATTTAAGCAACTAGATTCCAAGTTACTACATCAACATTATTTTGATTATCAAACATAAAATGAAGCTATCATTTAAAACTTTCAGGGTTACAAAGAGAGAGTCTAGTTCTAGCTCATTCTATACTTTTGGTTCAGAAACAGTTTACAAAAGTACACAAGAAAGGTAACTGCTAATTAACAAATATAATTTAATAGAAAAACATTTGACAGTAAGGAACTATCAACTACATATTTCTCTGTGTAACACATCTTTTCTTTGTCCAAAACCAAGTAATATCTAATATGTACATTTTATACAATAATTCAAAGTTAAATCAACAGTAACTTTTCATTTACTGCTCAGGAACAAAATCTCATACATTTTCAGATTGTGTGGGCTTTTCCATTAAGCCTAAACTGCTCAACACATTTCTCTGGTCTATAACAAAAATACATTGAATAATAAAAGATTATGATTTAACTGAAAGTATAATCTTTAATGTGCTCTGAAGCTAAAAATATCAGACAACTTTCAACTCTGAACAGTTTAGACCTGCTAACAGAAGTTATACCTACAAAGTACTTTGTACTTATTAACATATTTATAACATAAAATCATGGGTGATCATACATTTCAAAATTAGAAATTACAAATCTTTTCAATTTACTACTCATAAACAGATTTTGGGGAGATAAATATTTATTTTCCACACTGAGTTTACCAGTTTCTAATGAAACATTGTATATGATTGTTATTGAAAGAAAAATTCACTCAAATAATACTACAAAAATAATGAGTAATAAAATTTTATAATAACCCATACTTTAAACAATAAAATTTATTTCTACATGCTTTTTTATAACACAATTAGAAAGTAATTTATCCATTTAGTATGTAAAAATGCTATTAAATTTTACTAATTTTAGTACAGCTTAGAGAAGTGTACCAGTGTACAATTCATACATAATAAACAAGATGATCAATGTAAAATTTATATTTATTATTTATTTACATTTAGTAATTATGAAGTTTCTACAAAACATATTTTAATTATCTGAGACAAAATGTCTGATAGTGTAGTTGTTCTGCCTGATGCTTTAGTCGTCCTAATTCTTCTTGAAGTATATCAGTAATAAGCTTACGCTGTACCATCTGTTGTCAAAAAAAAGACCAGATATGTTAAAGTGAGATATTGTAAGTTCATACATATTACACTTTTATGGAACTTATTATGAATATATATATTTTTAATACTTTCAGCTACTCTGAATGCAATATTTCGCTACAGATTAAACTTAATGTAAAATATAATACGCTATTTCCTACACTGTTTATCACATAGATTCATATATAAAAAAAGTGGATTCATTTCAACTGGTAAACAAATAAGATACATACACATTTTAACCGCTGATTTTTTATTAACCTTAGAACCCTAAATAGACTCAATTATTTCAAAAGTCCTATGCTTGTATCAGAACTTAAGTCAAATGGAGGTAGAAAACTTGTGTTAATATAACCATGATCAGAAGATGACTTTCAACACTTGTAAAGTGACTAACATGATATCAGTTATTTGTTTAGAAAACCATAATAGCACTATTGGACTTCTGCTCTATTTTTAAAAGATCAAACAACAGTGGAATACTAACAGCATGAATGGAAACCATGCTAACTTGCAGGGACTGTTGCTAGGCTATGGCCTGGCAGTGTATTAGTAAAGTTAATGTTCCATATGAAACCTGTTGAATGGGAATGTTCAGAAGTGTTGAGAGACATTTTTTCAGACCTTGTACTTAAAATTTTCTAATATATTTTGGTTGTAACTATTACAACATTCAATCCTAAACTACCAATTGAATTTTTAATTTGATAAAGTGCTTTCATTTTTGACTAGCTATAGGACAGTAAATCCTAACATTACTAGCTATTCTTATTTTTCAACTTTGCTGTCCTGAAGTTTTGCCTGATATCCTAATGCTACCTTCTTAAGAATAATGAAAGAGAAAACACTTTTTTGCCAAAATCAAGGAGTTACATTTGGACAAAAAAAAAGGAAAGAATTTTAACTGTAGGATTATTATTATTAGTAGTAAAAGATAATGCTTCGTATAAAGCTAAAAAGTATTTTGATTAAAGTGTTTTTTATAGTTGAATTACAGAAAAAGGATTATGTGCTGCTGATCAGTTTGTATATTGTATTTTTTTTTTTATCAAATCATTGTTAAAGGGTAGTGCCAACACAAGGATTAGATTTCATAGATGCACAGCTCCTTTTGTTTTTAAGATTTTATTGGTTTACAAGTTCAAAATTAGGGGTCATATCAGGAATTTCTTTTATATTAGAAACATAAAACTTCTTGTTCACCAAAATTTTCATATTTTTTGTTTGCACTTACACTTGTTGAACATATATCGTACAGATAGACTTTGGAATGTCGTAACCTCATTCCTGTGCAAGTCTTATATTGTCAGAGGCCGTTTATTACTTCTGAGCATTCCCATGGAAAGTAATGTTGAAGAATTCCTTAAATCTGTGCTAATGTGTTTACTAGTAACATCAGCCATACAGATGTTTAGAAATACCCAAAGATTGTGTCTTCCTTATTTTTGTTAATGGAAGGACAAAACTACCTGGATGACAAATGCACTCTGAGAGGTTTGAACCTCTTTGATTCTGTCCTCTTCAAATAATCATATAGGGGTTGGTTCTCTCAGTCTTATTCAGTTTTAACTTGTCTCTCTTTGCACTTAGCGAGAAGTCCTACGTCTTTGTGTGAATAAATTGAGTCGTCTATGTTTTATTTGTATATGTTCAATAAATAGTTGTTTTGTTTCATTATGAAACTTGTGTCTAATCTCTTCTAAATTCAGTCAGATCATAATTCAGATTAACTCCATAATATACTTTCTGACAAATGAAGTTAGACCAGGGGCTATTCTTAACTGTACAAAATTGATGCACCCAATTAATTTTTGTTCACATGTTATAATATTGTGTTGCATGACTAGTAGTATATGAATATGTATATCATCTAAAGCTAGGATGTAAATATTTTTAAAAATATTAGAATATTTTTTTAAATCTCGATGCACAAAAAAGCAGCATTAATTTTACATGAAAAAAAATATAGTTACTCTTTCAACATTTTTCATGGTATTATATGTTATTGGACACTGAATAAACCAGAAAATGTAAACTCACAGCTGGTTGTTTTTCTTTTTTTAACTTCTCTCTCACAGACTTAAAGTTCACTGGATCTCCAATTAAAACTGTAATATCCTATGTATCAAAAACAAAATTAACACCCATACACACACAGTTACTGTTCACTTTTTTACATAAACAACTTTGTGCCAGACACTAAAAGGAAAAATAACTGATATCTTTGGGTGCCTTTTTTGGTCTCTCTCAAGCTTTACCTTCTAGAATAATATTTCTGCCAGCAGAGGGACTACAAAAATGCACAGTAGATAACAAACTGTCAGATTTTAATACTAATAAATTGAGTGAATGAGATGTGGAGAATGATATAGCTGAATTTCCTGTAGTCTTAGTGGATTATTTATAGATATGTGGATGAAAAATGTTACTCACTCTGCAGAACACAAAAAGTAAGTATTGCTATCTTACTATAATGGATGTAGTGTGCATATATGTATCTATCTGTGTATGTGACCGATATAATAAATACAATGTAGAGTCATCTACTGAATGGCATCACAAACAAAATCCATAAAAAACTCACACTTTGTGTATTCAAGATTCAGACAATTAATAAATTAATTACAGTATGTACAACAACCATTTCTTTATCACAGAACACAATTTTAAATAAAAGTACTCTTCTCACAACA
>NW_013673484.1:7948-19588 GCF_000517525.1 Limulus polyphemus
TTTCGCTAGGACTATACGTGAAGGTTTCATTATATCTTTACCGAGATAATTTGTAAATATAGTACTAAAAAATGGAGTTCTTACAAAAAAAAATTATTTTTTCAATAAAGGGTACCATTTTTAATATATCAAAACATTACAGTTTATATCAGCACAGTTAGAACACTTTTCCCAAGCAGTACTTCCCAGAAAAATCCTTTTTTAGAAAATGTTAACATTTTCTAAATTTTTTTCAATGATGTATAAATACTACAATTAGTAATTACTAGCATAAACAGCCACCTGTAGGGTGGTGTTTCTGCTAGTTACCAATAATACCAGTAGTATTACTGTTCTGCTTTTAATAATACTAGTAGTTTTACTATTAGAATATTGCTCAAATTACTGTCATTAATATTAGTACTGTGTGCTAATTACTATATTGTATAATACTTATACAGTATTACTACTACTTCACTTAGTATTACTATTACTAGTATTACTGTTAAAGATATAACTTACACAACTGCAGACTATATAGTCTTAGAATTTAGACTATTAACCTTTAATTAGCAAATCTAATTTGTTGTGTAATTTGAGACATATAATAGTACAAGTATGCATGACTGGCAATAAGAATAAATTAGTATAGAATTAATATATACATTTATTAAGTTAGGTACACTTATTTTTTTAGTGTATATGTAGCATTATTTAATATCCAATATTTTACAAAGTCCAAGAAGGAGGTATCAGAATTGTATGCAGAGAAAGTTATGGTCCATCAGTATCATTTCTGTGTATCAACAGAATCATTAGAAAATATTGTAACTTATCTTTCAACAGTTTGCTTCAGTCGCTAACCAAGGTGGAAAACAATCTTTTGTCTGCAACCTAAACTTTAACGATATGTCTGTGGACCCTGGCTAATCAAGAATGCTATCATTCTTGAGCAGATTGTAAATATTTGTCTAACACAAATTTCTGATGCTACATTAAATCACTTATGTAGCAAGTTAATCGTATGGCCATCAATTAGTGAAAGAAGAATTGCCAAACATTTAGAAATGTAGTGATTTTCCAGGTGTATTTGGTGCTATACTGATGGTACTCACACACTTCCAAACATCCAGAGGTGTATATAAATAAAAAATGTTTCCATTCAGTTGTACTCAAGCTGTAGGGGATCCATATTTTCTACTGATTGTTATACTGGCTGGCCCAGAAGTGCCGATTATGCTAAGGTTTTAAGAAACTCTATACTACAGTTAAGGAGATGTGTTCTCCAGCTTACCATCTTATTGGTGATCCTGCATATCCTTGTGCAAAGTAGTTACTAACCCCTTTCAAGAA
Organism: Limulus polyphemus; assembly: GCF_000517525.1. Lineage (NCBI taxonomy): Eukaryota > Metazoa > Arthropoda > Merostomata > Xiphosura > Limulidae > Limulus > Limulus polyphemus. Next base: position 9,281 of record NW_013673484.1, read on the forward strand.
CAATGGTAGACTAACAAAGTCAGAAATATTATAGTTATTCATTGTCCTCTTCAAGAAGTGGCACTGAAAGAACACTTGTATAATTAAAGGGCAGGTTTTGAAGGTTAGAATATTTTTAGCTGAAAACACTGGCCATGACAAAGTTATAAGCATGTGGTTAACATTTGTTTAATATATGAAGATGATATAGAAAATATGTTATTAGAAGAAAGAGAAGATCAGAATTTCAGAATATGTTTGTTCAAAACACTAGTCAAAATGATGGAAATGGAAAACATGAAAGAATATGCAGGGTACTGTGGGGAAGAAGAAATTTATAATACAACTATTTGTGTATTTATATTTGTGCTGTTGCATAGTTGTCAAAAAATTACAGTTTAGAACATAAAATAGTCTCACAGTGTTTCCTTTATCATCATCTTTGCCAAATTAAGAATTTTATATGATGCTTTAAATTTTTTCAAATATATCTGCAGACAAAGGAGCCTTAAGATTAAAGTGGTTATGCCATGCAATAAAAATAAATACTGTCTACATATCTGTATTCTTTTTATCACAATCAGTCATAACATAAAATCCATTGTCATAAAACTCCTATTTATATCAGTTATAGTGTCATCTGTGTTGGAGCAATATAGTGATTTTATAGATTTTGCTTTATAAATTCACTAATATTTTATTTTATGGTAATAACACTTTTCTTCAGAAACTGCTTTGTTGTCAGAGTTTAACCAGCTATGAGCAAAGTTTTTGTAGTCACATTGTTTTGCATTATTAATGTTTTTCCGATAATAGGTTTGGTTATAAAATGATCACTCACTTTAAAATTTACTAAAATACTTTTAATCACAGATTAAATGTGTATAAAAGTAATTATTTTTCTATTGTAAATACTGCATTTTCAAAAGTTCCCCCAGCCAACAAAATCCACCACAGAAATTCTGGTATTCTGAATAGGTCATACACATAAGAAATATGATCAATAAAAATAAATCCAACCATATTTAATGCATATTTAACTTTGTTATCCCATGAATAAACAAAATTGTTCACATATTTAAATAAATTATATGATTGTTTTGTTTTTAAAATGAAGTGACCGGCATCTGTTGTATTTTGAAGTTAATCTTTATTGAATAACTAATACATATCACAGAATAAATGCATTCCTGGAACATCTTATATGAAAAGGGAAACACTTTTTGTTTACAGGTTTAATTACATTGATTAATTCTTGCATGATATTCATGTTATCTTTGTGCATTTCATGTACTGTTTGTATCTTCTGAAATGCTCCGTTTTCCTTCATATTGTATTAACCAATCCAGTAAACTTTTCTTCTTAGAAGCCTTTTTCCTCCTCTTTGCAGGTGTTTCTGTCCATTGTTCATGTCTGTTTCATAATCTGTACATAGAAACACACATTATTGTTCTATTTCTACTATATGAGCATAACAGCACCCCAGCATTATAAACCTAAAATTAGAATTTGATTATTCATAAACAAAAAATACTTTTTAAAGTTGTATTATGATGGGGTTTTCTTATTACTTTGTGGTCTTGCATGATTAACAAATGCATCTAGAGTCATAAAAATAGACATACCAATTTGGAAAGCTGATGAAGTTGTGTTTCCAGTTCTTTGACATGCCAATGACACTGTATTTTTGTCTGAACTGCTTGTACTTGTAGAACAAGTGGCACTTGAGGTTTATAAGTTGGACAAAATAACACTAGAATTTTTAAATAAATTCTGGCTGAACATTTGGCTAATGATGCAAAAGCTCATGCAGTTGAGCAATGAACAAGCATTGTTTATGATTATTTTCAGATATTCTGTTATGATCAAATATTCTTTGATAAGCAGCAACCAAAGTCATCCATCGACCACTTGATTTTCAGAAAATAAATTTTCTTTTAAGACGTTTGTTATTTCCTTTCATAATGTTCTTTTTCTGTCCATCCTCTCCTTATAACCTTCAATGTTTATTTTCTGTCCATCCTCTCCTTATAACCTTCAATGTTTATTTTCTGTCCATCCTCTCCTTACAACCTTCAATGTTTTTTGTCCATCCTCTCCTTATAACCTTCAATGTTTTTTTTGTCCATCCTCTCCTTATAACCTTCAATGTTTATTTTTGTCCATCCTCTCCTTATAACCTTCAATTAGATCTAGTGTTGCAGGATGATCCCATTGACCTAAGAAAATCATTAAATATGACAAAACCTATAATATGCAGCCAAACTCATGATAGCCACTAGTACTTAAATACTGTCGACAATAACTTAAATTTAAAGTTTATCTAATATGACAGCTAGCTGTAATGTACTTGTTTGGTGTATAAATATAACTTAAGGTGACAAACAGTCAAATAATCATATTAGATATACGTTTCTTAAGAGTCTAATTACCACCCTCATTAAATCTGCTACTGTACTGTGCTAGTTCACACCCTAATTTATGTCATCCTTAGTTTTCACCTTTCAAACTTCTATGGGGGAAATCATTTAGAAACTAATATAATAAAGATTTCCTAGGTCAGTAAGCTTGTCAACCATGGAGACATCCAACTATTTTTTATTAATTTGTGAATGGAAATAAAAGTGCTAAAAATAGTAACCATACTCAAAGGAATAGATAAAAACACCATAGTAAGAAAAAAAAGAAATAAAACAGGATTTAATTTTGAAAGACAACAATTTCTATAGCTGTTATAGCTAAGAAACAACAAAAAGGTAAACTCAAACTTCTAAATTGAAAATAACATACATAACTTGTCTCAAGGAAGCACTGAATTATATGAATAACCAAAACTAAACATAAATATAATAAAATAACTTATTAATAAATAAAGTAGTAAAAGAAAACATGCTACTTTTTAAGTTTAAATGTCATTCAATTTATTTTGTTAATTGTACCTTACCTGTAAATCCGTAGTACTATCAGTAGAAGTAGTCCTAACATTAGCACTAGGGGTATTACAACCTGCGACATACATGGTTATCTCATTCGTAGAAAAACTAGTGTTCCTTTCTTCATATAATGTCTTACATTATTTATGTGACGCATAATTTCCTCCAAGAATGTAAACATTGTCATACATTTATAGCACTGATACACTACATTATGCACTGCCACCTTGATTTTTATTGCTTCCTCCAATTTCTACATGGAAGGAATGGCAGAGTATTTCAGAAGAGGAATAGCCTAATAAAACAGGCAGTAGACCTCTGCTGGAAGAAGTAGAGACCAAAAAACACACCTTTACCAATTCCTTTCTAAAAAATTTTGAATCAAACTAGTATCTGCACTGTGAGAAAATACACTTCCTCCTCTCCCCAGTAGGTAAACAAATACTTTGCTAAAAAAAATATACGTATTGCTTTATTATAAATATTATTGATGAGTGATCAGCTTCTAACATCAACTAAACAAGTTTTCCACAGAAGTGATAAAAAAAATCTGCAACTTCAGCATGTATCAATTTTATTTTACAAAATAACTCTAAAGCATTTAATTTGATAGAAATGTCAAGTAACAAAAATGAATTTCTATTCTGTTTTTTTTAACCTTTTCATTTTTTTGCAAGTTTTGAGCTATGAATCAATCTGAAGTCCATGATTTATAACATTTACTTTTTACCAGTTCGAAACTAATTAAGGGAAATAATGATTTGACAATTGTGAATTTGACCTTTTTTTTTGTCATTTATAATTTTCTGAACTTATTTGGTAGTCTCTTCAAAATCCAAAGTTTGCTCAAATGTATAAATTTCCATGCATAACCAAATATACATAAATAAATATCCAGAAGAGTAAATGAGATCAAAACAAAAAAATAATTCCCTGTGGTTTATACAAATGTTCAAAAGAATTGTACCTAAATTTGGAGTGAACTTTCATTTAGACAGAAACTAAAAACACGCTTAAAAGAAATGAAAATCAAGCTTTTTATACAACGTATTGTATGTGGCTCACATCAAAAACTAGGTGTTTTCCTTTATTTTAATGTTAATTCTGTCTATTTAGAATGTACATTTTTTTTATTTATTTCCTTTTTTAAATAATATCTTTTGTACTTTTCTTGCATTATTATTTTTCTATTTTTTGGCAAGAGTTTCAATTAACATTAAATTTTAAGTGATTCCAAATTTTACATTGTTGTAAGTAAATATTTTCTTTGGAATTAACTCCAACAGTGCATTTTTTTTTCCATTTAGCATATAAAACCTATCCACATTTCTTTTATCAATAAGCCTGTAATATACAAGATTTATACCATAAATGTGCTGGTAACATAAAAAGGTATATAAAACAAGAAAGTGCAATGTATAGAAGAGCCAATGGATTTTTGTACTTCTAGATTAAAATATACCTCATAAGAAAATTTATTATATGACATTAAAACAAGTACTGGAAAATAACCTTACCTTTCCAATTCTAGGAATGTAAGGCTTCTTGTTGGGTAAAACCTCATCCATACCTTCAAACAATAAGCACAAGTTACTTAAAACCTGCTCCTACACTGACACATTTGTCCAATAAATATTACTTGAATGAGCTATAAAAGCTTGGTGCTCCCGTAAGTGGTACAAAAAGGTTCACAGCAGTACTAAAACATTATTTGTTTAACTTTGAAACTTCTTTCATACAATGAGGATTTAATCAATCAATGTAACCCACTTTTTTATGTTGGGTACATTATATCACTTTTGTATAAGCTTTTATCTGTGGATAAAGAGTACCTACAATAACAGTATCTTGAAAATCTAACAGATAGACTAATATATGTTGTATTTCTTTTTTTTGTTATGAGTTTGGAAAATACATAGCTGGATTAAATAATCTTAGTGTGTATGAAGACTTGCATTTTTATAAAAGTGAAACAAAAGACAAAAAGCTTTCTCATTTATGTTTTTGCTGCACAGTTTCAAATCAATAAACACTAGTTATTAGGGGTTCACTATATTGTTTCTAAAGAAATTAAATCTGAGTTTATGGGGTACGTGATCCAAAGTCCCAGGTAAGCATTCCTATTATATATTCTATCAGTCCTCTAACAACTGTTGCTCAGAACAATTATCAATCAAAAATACCACTTATAAGTTATTAATATAAAAAAAAAACATTTTTCACATGACCTTCCTGTAATTTCAATACTGGATGAATGGATATTGAAACTTATACAATGGGTACTACATGAAACTTCATAGTCAAAAGGTCATTGGTACAGAGAACATCTGCCCCCAATCTTGTGGATAGGTACTACACCATCATATTGGGAAGGGGGCTTAAACATACAGTATAACATTAGTGGGGGACATAAACACGGCTTGCACTTCTTTAATTTAATTTTAATACTACACTATTTCACAAATAAAAGAACCAAACATTTTTACACTTAATAAAATCCAATAAATAATTAAATTTATAGTACTAATTTTAAGACTTACCAATATGCCAGAATGGTATCACCAAAGGGCAATTTTTGGATTCAGTTATCAGTCGTCCAACACCTGAGTAAGAAAATCATGAAAAGATACAAGTTTTGACATACCATAAAGAAAAAAGGGAAACACATGATGTATGATCTCAAAGCTGCCATATAATGTGTTCTGAGTAACGTAATGAAACATCAGTATCAACAAAGTCAGTATAACTATCATAATTATTACCATTTCTTACTTGGCCAAATAAATAAAAAGAACATGTTAGTAACAACTCAAAAACTTTCTCTGATGCTGTTAATAAGGCCTCTATACATAAACCCTTGAAATGAGGATTTTACAGTCAATTATGAGACGTTATATTATGTATACTGATACTATAAACACTTTTAGTGAGAGAAATATTAACAATAAGTATTCAAATAATCTTTGCAATATCACTTTAATACTTTCAACTGAGACTTTGGATGTTATACCCCAGTAACATTAATTAGGTTTGGTTTTCAGAAAAAGCCTCACCAGAACAGGGCTATAGTAGATAAACTGTAGTTGAAATGTTATTAAGACATTTTTTATTTTAAAAACACATTAGACAAGCTAGTGGTGAAAAGTTTCTGTCCGTATAAGATGAACACCTCACAAGCTTTAGTGTTATATTCCTTACAACTGAGTGGAAACTTATATGGGCCATATTTTAAAATGGAATTTTAAAAATTATTAAAAACTAGTTTCATTTGGTTATTTTATCACACCTACTTCTAGAAAAGAAGTGTAATGTACAAAATATATCATATTTCTGATACATTTAAACTGCTTGTACCTAGACCTGGGGAATTAATGGAATTTTTTAATCAATTAATCATCAGGTTGATGAATCAATTAAATTCAACTTATTGATTATTCTCACATAAGACTTGGATAATTGGAAAAATTGGAGACAACAATCTTTATTAGTTGATTATTTTCATCAGTCTTGACACTAATCAATTAAGCTGAACAACCTTGAATTAACTGAAAATAATAATGACAAATCGTAACTGCAGTATTTCAAGTTCTTGGATAGTTGGAATGATCAGAAACAGTACTTTTGACTAGTTAATTATTTTTGTAACAGTCAATTTTATCATCATTTCAAATAACCAATCACTTTACACAACATCAACCAATGTACTCAATGCTCATATGTAATGAAGTTAATCATCCAGCTCTACTTGTACCACGGTTCAGAAATCATCTGTTTAAGTTTTCTGATACATGCAATGAAATATAACAAGCATAGTTTTGCCTTAAAGTTCATCTTTTATTTAAGTTATTATTTATAAAGAAACCCACAGTAAGATTAGTTAAATTTCGTGTGATGCATGTTAAGTTTATTTTGTTGATTAGCTAATATTTTCATATATATGTGTAAAAAACTTAAAGCTGACAGACCAATAGCTTTAAAACTTTTATATGAGAAATAATAAAAATTTGAAGTTAAATCTCATACAGTTTTGGAAAGAATTTATGTAATTTTTAAAATGTATAAAAAAATTAAAAAATATGCAAGTAATAAATAATAAATACAATTCAAAATTCTACAACATCAAGATAAAGCCAATTTACCCCACTTTAAGCGGTGGAACTCTTTATTCATCAAGTTCACTTTGCCCTCGGGAAAAAAATGAATCCAGTTTCCAGCATTAGCTAGATTCACACAAAAGTCCATAGCCCACTGATAAACTCCTTCTCCTCGACACAATGGGAAAGTCTTTCCATGGGCAAAAAAACTAGCATGCCATTTTCTGGTAAAACAGATATCATGAGCAGCTGCTGACCAACGCATTACTTTAGGGTTCAAGAGATGATGCCAATCAAGGATTCCTAAAGAACAGGAAAGTAAATATGGGTAGCATTCAAGTAATAAAATATATCAATATCTACAATCATATCTTCTGATTTGAAATTAAATCTAAAAGTTTTCAGTTACTTCCAAAATCAAATTATTTCCAAATATACCTCATTTCATTTTATTTATACAATACTGCTATACTAAATAAATGCTAAGAATTTCCTCTCATTTTTAAATGTCTGAACACATTTGTACACAGACACACACATGTAACTATTATACATAGGATTTTATAGTTACTATTTTGTAATAGTCTTCTGTAGGTGGAGGTTGGATGTTTTATAGATGTAGAAATTGTAATGTTTTATTTTATTATTACGATTAACAGCTGTTTATAATTCTGACTTACTAATAACATCCTTTTGGGGGGTAACTACTATGCCCACAACTGGTTGTACATGGTGAGTGGTAGTGGGGTTTAGGACACTGTGAATTCTAAAACCTAAACCTCAGCCCCTTACTTGATTTCCCTTGCAAGCGGTCTGTGTTTTTAACATAGTTTCTTGGATTATATTTAACAAATGGGAAATCACCAGTACTGTGGTAACAATTGGGGCACATGCTCCAGGGCCCCTACCAACCAAGTGACTCCCACAGATAAGGAAGTAAATAAATGAAACTTATTTTTAAAAGAAGTAGATTTTTAAGATAAAAGATTCTGTAATTAGATATACAAAACATTAAGAATTTCTGAAAAATGCTTGTTGGTAACTGCTTTTGTTCAATACATTTTATTTTTACTAATGCATTGAATTGTTATTGCATGTGATAATCTGTGGATCCAAATATGTGACATGCACTAAAGTATAATCCATCTAGACTTAAGGTTGCCATCTATCAACAAAGGCACCTTATAGTAGACAGTATGTGAGAACTGCTTTTACTAATATTGTCTCCAAAACATTTATCTAAACCACAATGTATTGCTTGTCTATAGCATCATTAGTGTCTTTAGATGTATTTTAGATCAAATTTGAGCAAATATATGCTAGATTACTTTCATATAGATTTTTAGAAATGATGTTTTTTTTTCATCTTTCAATATTGTTACACCGAGGCAATACAACTTGTTTGTCTTTGTAATTGTTTACTACACAGTTGAAGTACAAGTTCAAATTTTATTTGTTGAAATAACTATTTTTTCACTGTTGCAGGGATATTTTTAGCTCAAGCTCAGAATCCCTAATTTTGGTTTGGATTTCTCATAGGTTTGCCATGTAAACACTGCTTTTTTTTTCTGTTTTACTCTTAACTAGACACTATCAATGTGACATATTTATAGGAAATTTGTCTTTTCAAATGCTGATTCCAGGGAGTTTAGAAAGGGATAACAGAATAGTATTAAGTTACAAAGCATGCAACCAACATATCAGCATATTCTTGATTACATATTAACTCCTCAAACCCAAGTGGACGCTGACTGCATTTGTTCCCAAATCCCAATTTACCCATTGGACAGTGACACCAAATGTTCAACAGGGAGAGGTTTGAAGGCGTTTACTCAACAATGCTTCATGTGGGTACCGCTGATACTGAAGAAAAAACAAAATTAAGAAAATTGAAATTTTATATGGTATGGTTATAATTATTAGGAAATCATGAATATAATTCCAGAAGAACATGCAAAGAATTTCAGGTTTAAAAAGTTAATATGTTGCTTGTATATGAGCTAATCAAATATTCTTACTGCATGCTGAGTTATTTGTTTAGTGTTTACTATGAGGAAGGCATAGTTTATATGTGATTTTTTACTAGTATATGTTACAAATTATTCTGTACTTATGGATGATTAATGTTTATTTTTACTAACTCTTTGATGGAACTGGTATATCAGAATGATAAATGTGACTGTGTTGTGAATGAGGGAAAATCTTTGAAAGTTACTTCAACATATGTTTGAGAACTTTTAATAATGCTATTATATCTCACACCAGTTCTTGGCCTGAAGATTCTTTTGAAAAGGCTGTTGACTGAAACCTATGAGAAATACAAAACCAACATGGGGATTCTAGACTTGAGGCTGAAGATATCCCTGGAACAGCAAAAAATAATTAGTTCAACATTTATATACTAAGTTGAATTACAAATATAATGACAAATACAATACATAATTTGAATTTCTACTTCAACCATTTAGTAAACAAATACAAAGACAAACAAGTTGTATTGCCTCAGTGTAACAATATTGAAAGATGAAAAAAAGAAAACCCTATTATTTCTAAAAATCCAGGTAAAAGTAATTATAATACATTTGCTCAAATTTGATTTAAAAAATCCTAAAGTCACTGATCATGCTGTAGACAAACAATACATCACATTTTAGATAAAGGTTTTAGAGACAATGATACATTAGTGATCTCAGAACAATATGCACATAACCAACAATCTGTGATTTTGCTGGATCCTTTAATGATGAAAAAATAGCATTCAAATTTAGACCAGGAAATATCTTATGAAATTATTTAATCTCCGAGTTTTTGTAACTCCATTCTTTATCCTTATTCATCAAGGTAAGTTTATGTTTCTAAGTAGCCTAGCTTTGGCTAATAGTCTTTTTCTAAACTTTGGTCAGGCATGACTGGTGGTTAGGGCACTCAATTTGCAATCTGGGGGTTGGGGTTCAAATCCCACACCCAAGCATGCTTACCCTTTCAAGTGTAGTGGCATTATAATATGACAGTCAATCCCACTATCTGTTGGTAAAGAGCAGCCCAAAAGTTGGTGGTTGGGTTGTTGACTAGCTGCCTTCCCTCTAGTTCAGGGGTCACCAAACTTTTTTTCACAGATAACTGAGAGAATGACGAGCGCGGGCCACATAACCAATGCAGTGAATACACAAAAAATAAAGACAACAAACATGTTTATTTACCAAAAAATTATCAAAGGCGACATTAGCAATAAGATAGTTATATCACACCCAGTACGCACATATTCGAATCTCACAAACTAAGCAGCAAAAAAGGTTTGTGAG
>NW_013673484.1:20588-26679 GCF_000517525.1 Limulus polyphemus
CATTCTTCATTGAAAAGGCGACACTTAGCATCTACTTTTCTTTTGTTAGTAGCCATAACGGTGGGTGAAGAAAACAGGATCTGGAAATGAAAAACAATTGTTTATTTACACATTGAATAGTCTACCAAAAAAGTTTTAAAAAAATAATAATTTTTCAAAATTTTTTTGACATGTATATTGTTACGACAGCGGAGGTCACGTGACGCTAGTAACACGTCATATTCTCGAAGATTCGTGAATGCTCGGGCGTTTACTAGATTTCGGTATTCTTTTATATATAAGATGGTCAAGACGTGACGGCAACAATGTTTTGTGTAATTGAACTGGGGATAGAGAGAGACGTATTGTCGAGCACGTGAGACGTTCGTTGTGAATTATAGCGTTTGTTATAGCGCGACTGTGGAAATTAAGTGTATCGCAAAGTTGTATTGGGAAAGAATAAACCAGTTTTATTTAAGACAGGACTTGTATCGGTAAAGTTTCTTCGGAAAGAATTTTTACGGAAAATTAACTAACGAACACAGAGGTGTAACAATATCTTAAACGGCTAGGTTACTACTTCCGAATTATTTCTATATTTTGGAGGCGTAACAATATAAACACGACACTATTTACATTTAGTTCGTAATAACGTAATTTAATGTCATGAATAATTGGTTTAAAAGTTTTTTCCCGATAAGTTATTTGATTAAGCAATTTTTATAATTTGCCAATGTATTTAAAATTTATTATGTAAGTTAATTAGAAGAGCTTCATAAAAAATAATTAAGATCATATTTAATAAAAATATTGAGCTCACAAGAGGTAAGCATCTAATATTTTCAAACTTTGATATTTATTTAAGCCCTATATTTTAATCGCTATACACTCAAAAAACGACTTAATTAAATTAACGAAGATTTTAATTAAATTAGTATCAAATTCTTAATACTATATTTGCCTATTAAGATTCTTTTTCAACACTCAGATATGCAAGATATATGACATAATTCACTGAAGTCAGTCCCTTTTATATATGGTACTCTTCACACCGGTTTAAACATGGCAATGCAAGTTAAAATACGATCGCTGCAGCAGGCTCGTAATCGCTTTTCTTGGAAACTTCATTGCAGGTACTTAAACAAAAAGCGCTCCGATATCCAAAGTCGCCTGTTCCGGTTTAATCCGTGTATTGAACCAGTGTTCCAGATTTAAATATAAATATATAAACACATATGTACAACACACAAATATATGTAGAAGCACACATAATACATGCACACATCTTCTCTATCACAAAGCTGTGTAACCACGTGCACACTCGTCACACTACTTGTATCAACTGCCTGTAAGCATTATATCGTCTTATAATAATATGCGCAGAGGCAACTGCAGGAACGAACTCTCATTGCAGGTACTTACACAAAAAGCGCTCTGATATCCAAAGTTGCCGATTTTTTATTTCACTGATTTTCCTAAAACTTTTATTACTGTCAGATGCAAAAATCAGATTGGACAAATTTGGACATTTTTACTTACACTTATTTTATTTTTTTCTACATAGTAAGTTTATCTACAGTCTATGATATTTCCATATAAATAACTATATTTTTGCTCATTTGTGGCATAGTGCAGCGGTGGGCCGGATGAACTGACCTTGCGGCCATAGTTTGGTGGCTCCTGCTCTAGTTTATCACTTCAAAAGTAGAGATGGCTAGCAGGATAGCCCTCAAGTAGCTTTGTATGACTGACTTATGTACTGCTTCTAATAATGTGCAGTTGAAGTAGGATTTCATAGCACTAGTTTTTACCTTTTAAGATCTTGTTCTTTTTTCCCCATACATAATTATGTAAAACCCCCAATCATATGTATTTAAGCAGATTTACCAAATGACAAGCAATGGTTGAGAATGAGTGATGTGAAACTAAATTGTTGGATAAAACTCCAAAACTTACCACATTTTTCAATGTTGCTGCTGGAAGTTTCAACAATGATGATAGAGACACTGGCAATATTGATGAGAAAGATTTACCAGATCCCAGTGCCATTCGCTAACACGATAACTTTAATAAAGAAAGTGAATCTTAAAACATTGAACTTTGTAGTGACCCAACTGTATGGCCAAGATTCAATGATTCACCAGTATTGGATGAGTACTGGTGCTTGCTTGTCATAGAATGTTTGGCATTCTATCAGCATTGCACTGCTGATTTATAGTTTTAGCCAAATTCCATAATAAGGTGGTGGTTCCACAAGAGTGGCTTATCTACTGTATGTCTATTGGGAAAGTTTTCTTCTTCTTCTTTTGCAGCTCAGATGGCTAAGTGAATCTGTGTTTTAGAACAAATAGTTTGAGATCAAGAGAGAAAAGACTTGGAAATGTTTATTCATAGAAATTAATACAGCCAATACAGTTTTAGAAGACAGTGATCAATTTCATGTTAAAACCTACTTAGTTACCACCGACATGTTGGCACCCAGTTTAGACCACCACCTTTCTGCATACGAAGTTCTGTGCAACCAGTTAGGTTTTTTTTGGTGTGTCTAGCAAATGTAAAGAAAAGATATGTAGTGCCACACAGATCCTTTGCCAGGTGCTATCAAGAAGACCTGGGCAAACATGGGTTTACCAAAGTACTGCTTCAATACCAGGATGTGATCAAGACAAGACAACATTCCAATGCACACACTCAATTCAAAAGATCAGCTCTGAGAATTTCAATCTCAACATCTTCACTGTGCGTTTCCAAATGCTGACATTGTTTTGTGCCTATATCTCACTGTACCTGAGACTAACTACTCAGGCAAGATATTTCTCTGCATTAGCCTAGATTATATGTGGCCATCAATTTTGATGGTGCAAGACCTCGCGTAGCTTTGAATCTGTTAAGTATCAGAGGTAAGGTGATACAAAACCTATGCTTCCAAGTAGTTGTCAGAATGTTTTCTGTACAAAAATCTTGCAAAAAAAAAAAAGTGGTGTAACATGTTAAAGCATGAAAATTCAAGTGCTCACTGTCTTAAAAGTATATGGAAGACACCTGTACACAGTTATCATAGACTTAAACTATTGTTCTGAATTTTTCATGTCTATAACTAGTCAGAGAGCAATTTTTAGAGAAGCCCAAAACATCAGTTGTTGTGTGCAAACTCAGTGTATTTCATTCTATTACTGCATTTGAAGTACACTAAAAACAATGTGATGCATTGTGTGTAGTAACCACCTGCTAATCTAGTACCCCTCCCCTCCCACTCAAGAACAATGGCAAATACAATAATAGCTCCAGGTCCCCAAAGGCTTTAACATGGCCCTGGTTGTCCCAAATGCTTTGGAGAGTTATTACTGCAGACATTTTTCTTATAAATTATACATTTTCTTTTTTCTTTACAAGTGATAAATTTTTCTTTTGTTGTTGTCTTTATTATTAGCATGACTGTCTTTTCATTTTGCTTTGGTTCTTGTATTTGTTCATCAAAATCTTATGATGTTGAAACATTCTTCTATATATTTTTGATGCACATACAATAAATTGGTCATCCCCATATATGTTTGTGTGTTGTGAGTGGTCACAATGTTCTCATTTATTTCAGCACTAAAAGGAATGAAAGTTAAAAGTTTAGAATAACTTCTCACCAACATGCACACAAAATAAACAAATCAGAAACACTACTTGGGCTGGACTACTCTAAGTGTTTCTCCACCTAAACTAAATTGAATTAAGATCTTTTATATCAAGGTCTTCCTAGTTGATGTACTCTAAGGTATTGTATTACTGACTTTCTTTTTAGGCAACAACCTAAACAAATGATAAATAGAACTAAAAACAAAAACATTTCAATCCCCAGCAGTCATGGGAATATAAAATAAAAGTCATGAAAATAAAACCAAAAAATTATGTAATAACACCATACAGAAAGAAGGTTCTACTTCAATATACTTCACAACTCTTTAGAGCAGTTAATACATTGCATCTTTACTTCAATATACTTCACAACTCGTTAGAGCATCTTTGCATCTTACGCAGTGGTTTGATGTAGTAAATACTGCTGTGTGCTTTATTTTCAATGTTTTAATCTAGATGTTTGTTACAAGGCATATGATGCTATGATCTGGAAAATTTGTGTATTGAGTACAAAGTGTATATGGTGTAAATATGAATAAAGTGAAGCAGCGAATCAATGAACAATGAATGAGAAGTTAATGAGTTAGCTGAGGAATTATACAAGTAACTTTATAAGTAAGTTAAGCACTTTATATTGAAATGTTTTATTTGAAGTTGTGCCTACATTTAGTTGTGGAATTTATGTTGAAAATGTATTTATAAGATTAAGCCCACAAATGAACATGGCTGTAGTAAACGTTTACTGAATAAATTAATTGATTAGTTACATTACGTGGACAGAGCTTGGCATTAGTTTTACCAAATAATCCAAAAGATCTTGCCACAAAATAAAATATGTTACAACAATATAGTATAGGCATACAATTTCAGTAGAATTGTTTCTTTTTTTTGGTTAAGTAAATTGTTACAAGTAGTTTTTAGTTCTACTAGCAAATTCAAATTTCATTTTTTTTTTAAATGTAGAACATTGTTTCACAACATTTCACATTTCAACAACTTTTATATTTGGTGACAAATGTATTTAAGCAAAGGTCCATCCTACCTGGGAATCAAGGCTAATGTAATTGGAGGCAATACAGGCTAGTCGTTTGGAGTTCGACTTTAAATCCAGTTACAAATTGATTTATATTAAATCCAGGTATACAGTCACAAGTGGAGTACATAAATCACTAATTCGAGGAAGATTAAAGTTAGAATAAAGAATTGACTAGGACATTGAGGTTCAAATTACAATAATACTTTAATACAATATATCAAGATACTCGGCTACATCGAAATTACCGAAGGTATCTTGGAACATGTTACTATCAAAACTATTAAATTCATCAATTTGAATAGGTAACTGTACTTCAATTAAACTTTCTATAACATCCATTAAATTACTTAACACTACCAGTAAATTATCAATTAATACATTGAATGAAATCTGCTCAGACATAACTTTATTAATTTGCCATACATTCAAGTTCTAACTGTATTATTCAAATGTAAGTGAGAAATAGCAATAGTTACTTACGTGGAGCCAGATCAATGAACATAGGCAACTCTCACCATTCTTTAAGAAATGGTCAGCTTTTCAACTGCTTCTTTGCTTCGAGCCAAAAAGACTGATTTTTCCCATAAACATCAGTTTTTAAACAGATTTCTTTAGAGTACTTATGACTTAACAAATAGTGTACACATCTAACCCACAAGTAGATCTAACACTTAATTTTATGATTTTTGTAAACTCATCATAATTCTTGGAACCAAAAATAAAAACACTTCAATAATTGGTCAGGGTCGAAGATGGTAAAATATAAAGAAATCAGTTAAACATCAATTTTTGTGTGTCACAAGGTATGATGAATGCAGCACTGGTTCAAATTAGGTGTTTGTGAAGTCAAAATAATAAGTGTATAGTTTTGTACAAATTAGAAACTCAAATTACCAATATTGACAAGCTAGAATATCAAATAAGAACCTCCTATACTTTTGCTCATGTACTGAATAAAACACAGTGCCCCCCCCCCCCCACTCACCTCTTTCTATATTTGTAAATGGCCCCTTATATAAATAGTTCTATGTATGACATGTGAATAACCAATTGAAAGCTCAGAATGTTTCCATAGTGGCTTTCTCAACCATTTTTCATGTGTTAGGATGCCATCTCGTTCTTTCAAAACAAGATGTCAAGGAGGTAGGTTGTGTCTTTTGTCTGCTCGAAATTTCATATTTTTTTAGACTGAAATACAGCTTAATTACTAAGCTTGATACATTATAGTGGAATTCTATGGTATCAATATAGTAACTTATGATTTTTGGTTATTCAAATGTATATATAAAACCTATAAAACATTATTTCGTTTCACATCCTCCACATGCGAAATTTCTTAAGGTTTAAGCAAGCTATGATAAGCAGCAACCGAGTACAAGGGTCAGAACTAGAAGAGATAATTGTTTGCTTTACTTCTTTATCTAATGTTCTATGTTTTAAGAAAAATATGTT
>NW_013673484.1:26929-28365 GCF_000517525.1 Limulus polyphemus
ATGTTTAAGAACTTATTTCAAAATTGCAATTATCTTTTTATATATATTATGTATAATAATTGTTATGTGACTGTATTTTACAAAATACTAGTCTACTAAAACACAGCCAAGACATGGATATGAGTGCATGTGTGCTAAGTCATTGTAACTTCTGTATTGTTAGCCAAGCAAAGCTGAAAGGTCAATATAATCTGTACTATTATTCTGCTTGTTTGTATGTATGACTATTACGCTTTCTGACCGAGAACCTGCTGCATGAGCATGCGTAGTTAGAATGTTTCTCAAAGAAAACCACGCATGCGCATTATTCACTCGACAACAGTCTACCTGCTGTAGAAAGCTGCAAAGCTCAGTGATCAAGTTGCTACAATTGCTGTATGAAACAAGAAGTAACAACAAAAGGGGAAACCATTTTGTACAAAATAATATTAAAAACTTATCAAAGTTTTTAAAAAAGGTTTGACATTAGGTCACAGAATAACATTACAAGTTTATTTATCAATAGTATTAAGTACAGTAAAGTTCAGTCCTAACTAAACTAAAGTAAAAAAAAACTTACACAGGTTACAGTGTTGATTTATCTCTTTATCGAACTTAGGCCTAACATAAGTTAGTTTTATAAAGTACAGCCTATATACAAGTGGATTTACACATTTCGTTGTCTATGATTACAAAAATCGTTTGTATTGTGCTAGAAATGTTATATTTAAAGAAGTACTGTTACGATAAAGATACTAATGTGGCTGGAAATATTTTGCGGGTCTCTACTAATAAAAATAATAAATATATATAAATGTATAATGTTATAAGATTTAAGCTATTTAGTCTAAACATTTATATCCTTGTGTTATAATTTGTATTCATTCTACAATGAAAGAGTCATAAGTTATATTTATTTCTTAAATTTTTATGGTGGTTACAAGATTGGTCAAATCTACCAAACCCGTACAGAGTTTCGTTACTGAAAATAACAAATAAAATATAAAGTTTCTTCCTAAGAAGCATTTGTAAACTATCTGGACATTATAAAAATTTCTTATGTGAAATTTGAAAATTTTCTGATACATAAAAGTATTGTTATGCCTCCGTTTTTTTAGTTAATTTTCCATATAATTTCTTTCCGAAGAAACTTAGCGATACAAGTACTTTCTTAAATAAAACTGGTTTATTCTTTCTAAATACAACTTTGCAATACACTTGATTTCCACAGTCACACTATAACAAACACTATAATTCACAACGAACGTCTCACTTGCTTGACTCAATTACACATTCATTACCTTCTTGCCGTCACTTCTTGGCGGCTTATATATACATACAAGACTACCGCATATCTAGAAGCCTCTTGAGACTTCACGAACCTTCGAGAATATGATGTGTTACTAGCGTCACGTGACCCCCGCTGTCGTAACAGTATTTATAATCTTATAATGAAA
>NW_013673484.1:28375-31972 GCF_000517525.1 Limulus polyphemus
TGTCGTAACAGTATTTATAATCTTATAATGAAAATTACTTTGCATATTAAATAGGCAACATGCAAAAAGAAAAAAAAAAGGCAAAATTGCTTTACAAATCTTAAGACTTAATAAACAACATTGATATTTTGCATATGAAAGCATGGTAATGTTTACTGGTAATGTGCCAAGTGTCATTAACAATCCCTTATTAATTTAAAAGTTATAGCGTGAAAACTATAACAAGCACAAAATGGTTACGAGGTCAGTCCCTGAGACCGAGCCCATGCTAAAAGAGTTAAATAGTGTATTTTACATTAATTCTAAGCTTAAGAAATCAAATCAAGCTGAAGCTAGCAGAATTATCATTACTTGCTAATTTCAATCACCAGATTTGAAAAGTTAGTGATGAATTTTAAAGAATATGAAAATTGCACATAGTAAAAATGTTACAAGAAACAGGCTCTGCCTACCCTATGATGCAAAACTAAAGCAAACTACTGAAAAGTTGTCCTTTTAATGAATTAAAATGTAAAGAATTTCTGTTCAGTTATTCTTTTGGCTATTTTTGCTTTACCAAAATTAAGGAAACTTACAATGTGTTTGTTAATCACAAAAATTACTTTGACTTGTGTTTGTTTACATCATTCAAGCACCATCAATTAATAGATTTATAAATTTTTTGACTTAATTATTAAGATATACTTTCATTCAAATTGTACCATACTCATCTTTAATTAGAATTATAGCTTTTCACCATATACTGTAACCATTTCATTCAGGCTACTCTCAAAGTTTACCAAATCCTAATTACATATTTTCTGTGATGCATACAATGCTTCAAAAGCAGTAATTGAAAAATTTCTTTGTAATCCTAATTAATCAACTTACTTATTTTATGACACACATATATTTCATTTCATTATTTAAGTTTATTTTATATCAGATGTAAATATGAAATAGTCGAGTGCCAAACAATTTAACAAAAATAAATTTTTATATTTTAAACAATAATTGTTGTAATTTTTGATTATGTGTTATGATGTAAGTACGCAATTGACCATTTTATAAATAACTATGACAAATACTTACTAGCTCTTTCCAATTTAATTATGTAGAAAGAGAGTAGCTATTCAAACTTACAACTAGCTAACATTTTGCTGATTTACTACGATCAAAGTGAATCCTGATTATCAGCAAAACAAGAAAAATTACCTAAGAAAATAATCACACAGATACTTACCCCACAGTATAGGATCATCTACACATGAATGATGATTGCTGACTGTCACTAAAGGTGTTCTCTGTGGTCGGCCATCTAAAGCCTTTATAAGAACTTCTCTGTTATACACCTTGACATTATTAAACCAATCTGTAATGTATAGTACATTCAAAAATAACTAGAGCTGTAGCAAAGGGTAGATTTTAACTTTCAAGGGTTTGAAACACATTACTGAACAAAGGTATGAACCTTCAACAGTACTAATATGCATAATTTAATGATGACATCAGCATAATTACTAATTTATATTTTATTGTACACCCCTTTTTTATTGGACATGTAATTAACATAAATGAAATAAAACATTCAAATGTAGCAATGTGTTTATATTTTAAATAACAATAAAATCATGCTACTTATATGCATGTATTTGATGCTAAATGTAATACTCATATAGCTCCATCCAGTAATCTTGCACTGTAAAAGCACCATATTCTGGCCAATTAAATAACTGCAGTTGATTTAAGAAAAACAAATCTTTACTTGATAGTCAGCATTCCAAGCATGGTAACAGTCATAATACTGTTGATTACTTTAATAAACACAATAAACAAACAGCAAAATGCAACAGAGTAACACTAATAATTCAATTAGAAAATAACTATAGACCTAAAAAAATAACAAAAAGTTAAAAAAATGATACTGGTGTTCCTTTTTCAAAATTAAATTTATTAGTGTTAGGATAAATTTTGTTTCATACTTATGTTCTGTAAACTGGGCATCCAGCATTTCATTGAAGCAATGCAGCCACTAAATGTACACCATCCATTATAATAGCAAACAAAAAAACTCAAAGCTTGCCCCTTATAATTAAAATACTTATCAAGCTTTCCCTCAAACTCCCTTACATTTATTGCATTCACCACATTTGAAAGCAACTACCATGTTAGAAAAATCAAACTGTCTTAGCTAAAGATGACTGCTACCTTGTCAAAATTTTAACTTGTGTCTAACCATTCTCACCAGTATGTAGGAAAAAAACATCGAGTAGAAGTGAATGTCTCATGCTTAACAACGGTTAGTACATACAATTTGTTTGTGATTTAATGGATTGTTCATTTTGTACATTACTTCATGAATTGTCTCTTTCCTTCTCATACTCAGTTAGTCAGAGATTCATTAGTACTTCATATCTTGTCGAACATCCTGTTAAGCAGACCTATCCCATTGCTCTAAAGTTAATTCATTTTTGAGCTGAATATACCACACCATCAAAATTCTACTCATAATTTAAATTATAATAACTCTCATGCATTAACTTGCATTTATTATAATTAAAAGCCATCTGCCATATACTCATCCAACTTGCCAATAACCTAAATTATTTTGTAAAGCAGCAGCATCCTCATCACAGCCAGCAACACCCGAGACTATAATATCATCACCAAATTTACAAAGTGTATTGAACACTCCTTTATCTATCTCACTAACATAAATCAAAACAAGCCAAGGACCAAATAACGAGCCATAAAGTACCATAATTATGACAGTAATCCAGTTTGGCTGAACTCCATTTATAACAACCCTCTGCTTTCTTCTATTCAGCCATTTTGCTATTAACAAGCAAACTTCTACCCCATACCGAGAGAGATCATTTTTTAACAAGCCTTTTATACAGTACCTTGTCAAATGCATTCTGAAAATCTAGACATACCAAATCTACCCCTTACCTCTCATCTAAATAAGCAATAAAGAGCTAAAGAGTGTCAAAATAGCAAGATTTTCCATAACAAAACCACGTTGACTATCAGACAAGAATTTAAACTTTGTTAAATAACTTTGTAAAGCATCATTTATCAGACTTTCAAATACTTTTCCCAACAATGAAGTAAGACTAAAGGCCTATCGTTACCTGGATAATTTTTGTCACCTTCCTTGAAAAAAGAAGTAACATTAACCAACTTCCAATCTTCTGCCAATTGTCTGTTGTTCAAGGACTTATAAAAAAAAATATCAGCAAGTGGCTCACATATTCGATCCTTAACTTTCTTCAAAATCCCTTCAGGAAATATCTAGTGTGGAAGCATCATCATTCTTTACACTTTCTAATTTTTTCTTGATAAGCTCAGGATTAATGTTATAATCTTATGTGATCATGTTTCCATCTAGAAACTGTTAAGGATGAGGAATATTGCTTAAATCTTCATTAGTAATAACTGAAGAAAAAAGTAGAATTTAGTAACCCATCAATTTTTCAAGCAGCAGAAATGACACTTCCTTTATTATCTCTTGATGTACTTACAAAAAAACCTTACTTTTAATTTTTACATTTTTAGCCATTCCCTTTTTCTTATACCTTTTTCATTTCTTAATGTCCTGTTTAACCAACTTTACTA
>NW_013673484.1:32304-34260 GCF_000517525.1 Limulus polyphemus
CTTTTTCTTATACCTTTTTCATTTCTTAATGTCCTGTTTAACCAACTTTACTAATCTTGTATAATCCTCTATTATAGCTATCAGTTTAAACTCCTTCAACTTTAATGCTTTTATTTAATTCTACCACTTACACTCTTTGTGAATCAATCTGATCTTTTATTTGCAGCAACCTTTAAACTTTTTGATAAGGAACATACTTATCTTGAATATTTATGAAAATATTCCACATTTGACTAATATATCCAATTAATTCAGTTACCCAATTCACATTAGATAATTTTTGTTGGATTTCTTCAAAATTTGCTATTTTGAAATTTGTAACCAAAATGTCATCATACCATATAAATGCAATGATGTAAATCTAATTTTCTAATTACCTTTTGAAATAAACTTTTAAAGGCTTAAAAAAACAACTTATATACAACACAGTTCTCTAAACTCCAAAGGTAAAAACAACAGAATGGCTTCACTCAATGACATCAATACCCACAAAAAATACTAAAGTAAATTCAATTACCAGCTTTCAATAGGCTTTTTTTATTTAAGTTTTCAAAATGACAACAATGTCAATGGATTCTTAGAACAAGCCTGCAAGATCGATATATCATCTATTCAAACTAGTCTAATGCCAAAATGGTCTGTATAATAACTGTATAATATAGTGCATTGCTATACAAAATTACCACTACCAATCATAATCTTGCTCCACATTCCAACAGCGCAAACAACTAATGAGCTTCTCATTTGCCATAACCTATAAGGTTTGTTGAAGTCTGGAAAAGGCCACTGAAGATCCAAAGGCATCTTATCTTTTCAAAGCAAAGCAGAAAACAAAAAAGTACAAAATTCATAAATCCACAAACACAGTCTTCTTGTTTTCCTGCAAATCCTGTCCTCTAGTGTAGAGACACAAAAGTAAGTTAAAGTTTAACCTTTTTAAAGTATGTTTGAAAAAAAAAAAGCAGGCGTATTATAATTTATGTGTACAATACTGGGTACAAGTTATTTCTTTAATATGTAGCCGTGAATTACAAAAATTTGTGAACATTACAAAACTGAACTATGCAAAAAAACCTAACGTTAGTATTGTTACGACAGCGGAAGTCATGTGACCCTGGAAGCATGAGCGCTGGAGTTTCTAGAAGGATCATGACTGTTCCCGGCACCTCTAGTCTTTTCTAGACGCCCTCTATTTTAGTATTGTTGCGTCAGCGAGGTCACGTGACTAGTATCACGCCACGTATTTCTAGAAATATCCTGTTCCTTCAAGAATGCCCTAGCATTTACTAGATATGTGTTAGTATTGTATATATAAGACGTTCATAATGTGACGGAACAACAGTGTAATGAGTAATTGAATGTATGCTGACAAAATATCGTTGACCACGTGAGACGTGAATTATAGTGTTTGTTATAGAGCGACTGTTGAAATTAAGTGTATCGTAAAGTTGTATTCGGAAAAAATTAACCAGTTTTATTAAGAAAGGACATGTGTCGTTAAAGTTTCGTCGGAACGAAGTTACGGAAAATTAACTAGCGAACAAAGACGTAACAAATTGGTGTCAGAGAGTGGGATAAAAAAAATGGAAAAGAGAAGCGGCAAATCAAACTACAACCTAGCAGACTTAATGGCAGCAATACAAGAACAGCAAAAGAAACAAGAAGAATGAGAAGAGAAATTACAACAGTTGTTAGAGGAAAAAGAAAAGAAACAAGAAGAACGAGAAGAGAAATTACAACAGTTATTAGAGGAAAAAGAAAAGAAACAAGAAGAACGAGAAAAGAAACAAGAAGAAAGATTACAGCAGTGGCAAGAAAACCTACAACAGTGGCAGCTCGAACAGCAAAATAAAGAAGAGAGACTACAGCAGTTGTTGGAGGAGAAAGAAAATAAACAGGAAGAGAGACTACAGCAGTGGCAACTAGAACAAGAAAGGAAACAGGAAGAAAGTCTCC
>NW_013673485.1:0-15235 GCF_000517525.1 Limulus polyphemus
CGAACGTTTCACGTGTTCAACAATATTTTCTCTCGGCAGTTCAATTACACATTGTTCCGTCACGTTGAGACAGCCTTATATATACAAGACTAACACATATCTAGTAAACGCTAGAGCATTCATGAAGGAACAGGATATCTCTAGAAGGATGTCACGTGACCTCGCTGACGCAACACCATTAAGGTTATTCCCATCAAAATTATACTTATAATTCAGATTATGATAACCCATTTGCATTTATTTGCCCAACTCATTGAAAGATATAAATCCTTTTGTAAATCAGCAGCATCCTCTTCACATCTAGCAACACCCAAGACTTTAATATCATCTGCAAAATTAAGTAATTTATTGACCATTCCTTCATCTTCATCATCTTTGACTGAACTCCATTTATAACAACTCTCTGCTTTCTTCCAACTAGCCACTCTTCTATCCAATTTGCTAATTTATCCCCCATGCCTACAGATATAATTTTTACAAGCCTTTTATGAGGTACCTTGTCAAATGCTTTATGAAGGTCCAGATACACCAAATATACATTATTACCCTCGTCTACATAAGCAGTAACCTTTTCAAAGAATGTCAAAAGATTTGTAAGGCAGGATTTTCCCTTAGTAAAACTATGTTGACTATCCAATAAAATTCTAAACTTTGTTAAATGTTTTTGCAAAGCATCTTTTATCAGACTTTCAGAAACTTTTCTCACAAGTGATGTAATAGATCTATAATTACTGGGACAAGTTTTATCACCTCCCTTGAAAAGAGGAGTTACATTTAGCTAACTTTCAATCCTATGGTACCTGTCCACTATTCAAGGAGTGATAAAAAGTAGTAGCAATGGCTCACATATCCAATCTTTAGCCTCCTTCAAAACCGTTGGGGAAATATTATCTGGCCCAGGAGTTTCATGATTCTTTAAACTTCCCAATTTTTTCTTAACCAGCTCAGAATTAATACAATAATCTTGTTCGATCTAGTTTCCATCTATCAACTGTTCAAATTGGGGAATAATGCTTAAATCTTCGTTAGTAAAAACAAAAGAAAAAGTAAAATTTAATAACCCAGCCATCTCATAATCATTAGGTGCAAGCCTTCATTTATCATCTCTCCTTCCACCATCCTAACATTTTGTTTACCCTTAATGTATTTAAAGTAATCCTTACTGTTAATTTTTACATTTTCATCCAACCTTTTCTCATACATCCTTTTTGATGTCCTAATTTCCCGTTTCATCAACTTTCTTGATCTTTTATAATCTTCTGAATCTCCTGTCAGAGCAGTCAATTTAAATTTTTTAAATTTCTTATGATTTTCTGGAATTTTATCTCATGCACTCTTTGTGAGCTCACTGGGAGGGTGTGTGTATGTTTTCTTATAGCAAAGCCCCCCAGCGGACTTACAACGCTAGAATCCGGATTTCGATACTCGTGGTGGGTAGAGCACAGATAACTCATTGTGAAGCTTTTTGCTTAATTACAAACAAACAAAAACTTATAGCAAAGCCACATCGAGCTATCTGATTTTAGCGTTGTAAGTCCGAAGACTTTACCGCTGTCCCATCGGGGGACAGGGGCGGGTCTTTAGTGTTATGGTTGTTGTAGTACACATTCAGTATATGAATTCATATTTAGTTCAGAATGTTAATTTTGATGTACCTGAAGTTTAAGTCTGTAAGAGTAATATTTTCTTATTTAAACGTGGATATCATTTCTCGTGTAAATATAATACTTTGAGGAATGTCTTTATAGTATTATCATTTCATTTTAGCAATTGCACAATATAAATATATACAAGTGGTCCCTAATAAAATCCCACATCTGACGTTTAGCACGTCTTCACCCTCACTTTGGAAAACATCTGTTGTGTTTAATAGTCTAAAGCATGATAATTGTTAGTGTTAGGTATTACTGCGTTAGGCCTAAGTATATATATTTAACTTTAAGTAAATTATTCAGTTCTTGTAAGTTTCATGAATTTGTTTGAGTATTCAGTAGCATTTATAAACTTTAATATTTTTGTTATAAAGCTGCTTTAAAAAGTTTTATAAAAATAGATACAATCAAAATTTATTTTCTAGTTTCTTCCCCACTATTTTTATTCATTTTGAAAGTGGTTTCTCGGATCTTATTATAATTTATTAACATAAAGTGATAACTTGATAATACTAACACCAACAGTAACAGCTGTAGTGTAGGCATACTAATTAGGTCTATTTCCACCCCAGTAGTTATTTTTGGTCATAAATTCAAACTGTTTAGACAAGTATATTGAATTTGTTGTGTGGAATTTCGATAAGAAATATGAACCTTCAAAATCTTTTTCAAGATTTTAATCCAAGGTAAGCTGTACATTACAATTTGCAGTTAAATATGGTAGCATTGCTAACTTCTTTCACATATCATATAATGTATTATATATAGAATTATCTAAAATCATTCACAAGTAATATAAGCTAGTGTTCAAATATTTCAGTTTTAGTTGTAAGTTGCTTAATGTATAATGCTTAGAGTATAACTTAAATGAACAAACAGAAAACGTTTTTTTTAATCAAAAACTGATAATTTTTGTTATATATGATACAGAAGAATAATTGTATCTTGTTGTTGTAGTGCACTTCATTGCACCTGTTCTGTGTTACTGTTAGCATTATAATAGATGTACCAGTACTTGAGAACTAATGTGCTGTAATAACAATTGCAATACTGTTGTGGCCAAACAATATTGTTATGGTACTCAACTTGATGGTTTGATGCATCTAAACATTTTACATGCAGGTATATCAAATTATGAATGTAGGTTTTACCTTTATAGTTTTTCATGTGTATCAGTTTATAACAGTAGTGCTTGTTTGTCTGTTATATAGAATTAGTTTCAGTGCTTTGCAAGCTACATTTTAATTCTAATATACATAGCTGTTACAATTTATGATTAGTTACTTATAATTAATAAGTGATTTGTTTGTAAAAAATTTAAATATGTATTTCACAAACAAATGTATATATCTAACCTATATAAAACTCAAAGCCAGTGTGTGTCTCATCACGTCATACTTCATTTCTCAAAATAGGAGGAGTTCTAAAACCCAAAATACATTTATCCAGATAGAATAGTTTGATTACTGTTTGCCCATTACGACTGTAGTGATGGGGATGCAAAAGGGGCCATGGGGGAGTGGGTGCTGTGAAACCTTAAAGGTAGTGAGTGTTGGTAGAATAAGCCTAAGGTAAAGACGTAGTGTGGGATAACTTAACCTAGAGCCAAGTGCATAAAATGAAAGTAAAAAGCTCGATCCAATTTTAAACTTAAATCGTTTCTGAATTAAGCAATTTTCTGTTATATCACCAATGTTTTTAATAATAAAAAAAACTCTTTAATCAATGGAGATTAAGATATCAGTAAATATTTTTCCAGTTTTGTTTATACATTTCATTTTATACTTTCAGTACACAGACTAACAACAATATTAGGTTATACTTTTATTGCTAAGCTACATGACATAAAACCCATTGTTGGAACATAGTGTCACCAAAATGCACTGAATTTTCTATATGCTAGAATTTGTTAATCTAAGTGGTTTTACCAATAATTATTCTATGAATACACCATGAATTATTTTCATGAATTATCTTAATTTTGATTGGCTGATAAAGGAAGTTACCAACATTTGACTACCTTGACTGCACTTTTCAGCCTCTTTGTTGATCAAGCTTGATTTTACAAAATTTAAATATTTCATTTAGCTATGAAATGTGAGGTTAGGGTATACTATGGGGTGAGGATGGTAGTACTTGTCCCATCATATTTGACAGGCTATATGCTAGTAATTTAAATAATTATCAGCATGTAGTTTCAGATACTGCACATTACTGTATAAATATCTATCATGTCAGAGCCTCGTAAAAATGTGTATATCATTCGTAAATGGATAATGACTCAATATGTGATTTTGGATAGTTTTGGGAAATTTAGAAAATTAAATTGCTTTTAATTCATGGCAAAAGTTAACAGAAGGATAAAACCTAATTGCTTACTAAAGATATAAAGAGAAATTTGAGGATGAATATCATAAGTTTAAGAAGTTTAAATTGACAGATCAATTGGAAGAGTTACAGAAAGTGTAGGAAAGTTAGGAATCTTGTTAAAAAGAGAAATTAGAAAATCCAAAATGGTTTATGGAAACAGCTAACTGATAATGTTAAAACTAATGGGATGAGTTATTATTTTTTTTATTTTACATATCTTAAGGGTGAGCAAAAAGTTTTCGTTGAAGAATATGTGAAGATTGAGTTTTAAATGTTTTCTACTCTTCTGCTTTAATAAGAAAAGATATTGCAAACTAAGGCTTGTGGCTTACAGGTCTTGAAGTAAAAGCTACTTTCCACCTTACCTAGAGTATCTATGACACTCATGCTTCCACCAATCTCATTCTGGCCACCAAGTGCAACTATCCAGTCAGGAGTCCAGGGAGTGTTGAAAGTGAATTTTAAAGTGATTGAAAATTTAATCAAAACAATCACCTTACAAAGTTGGTGCCCAAATAATCAAGCTATTTTCGAAGCAAACCTGAGCATAGCCACTTTTTACCTTAATTTTAGATTTGTAACACAAGTTGTCCACATAGCACATACCATTAGGTTTTGTTTTTGTTGTGTAGCTTAAGAGCACTTAACTATCAAAACCAGGATTTTATGAAACTACTAGTATTTGTTGTATTGGATCAAGAACTTTGTTAAGTGAAGCAGTATAGACAAACATAGAATACTTGTAATCCTCATGCTAGGAAGTTACTAAAATGCTAGAAAAATCAACAGAAGAATATGCTCAAAGATGTTTAGATTGTGTTGAGCATTTGAAATCCAGTTAAAAGTATTGATTTTGCCTATAAAAGCAATGGAATCTGAACTCTGTGTTCTATAGCAGTTTTGCTATGTCTTCAGTGCAACAGAAGACTAGTTTTGGTGACCATTTGTTTGCTAATATGGTACTTAAAAACAATTTGAACATTCACTGATATAGGGCAAAACAAGCATGTTTTGTATGTTTCGGGAAAAAATGTGTATACAAAATAAATTGCCCATGTTGAGCCAGTTCATCTATTTTTTGATGCAATATGCAAAGCATTTAGATTAAAATAACTGTATGACTTTTGTATCCAAAGTAAAGGCAACCTAAGTATGAATTCAAAAAATGTTTAGTATAAATACATGAATTTAATTACTTTAATACAGTTACTGTTTTGTAATCAGTATTTTAAGATTTTTAAATTAAATGGTGCATATATATATATCAGATTTCAACTATACAACTTTAATGTATTGGTTGTGGCAGTGGATCAACTGTAGTTTAAAATACATACTATCAGGTTAATAGTATAGGATATGTTAGCATGGATGTAGTATGTATTTCTCAGCTTACATAGCAGAAATAACTAAAGTGTAAAAGTTATAAACTGCTCATCTTAACTTAACAAAATTGAAGGAAAATATGTGAAATTAAATAAGCTCAAGCCCTGGTGTGAGAACACTCAGATCACTTAGTTTTAGGTTAACTCTGTGGGTTCAAGTTACAGCAATAAAACCATAAAATGGAAAGAAAGCAGATGTGAAAAGGTTAGAAGTTCAAAGTGTTAAAATAATAAATTTGATTCTTTCTGATAAATACTGGAGTCAGTGCAAGAAAAAAAATTATATTATTCATTTTATTTCATATATTTAACTTTTCATATCACTGTACATTGGTGATTTCACTACAATTAGTGTTAGAGAAAATAAGAGATAAAAACATAAAGTTTTAAAAGGCAGAAATTTTTTTTTATGTTTGATTAGAAGGTTCTAGAGTATATGAAAATAAGATGAAAAGAAAAATATCTTAGTATGAAAATAACCTTTCACTCAGACTGACTAAGTAAGGGCTTTGGAAATTTACAACAAATATTTAGTAAAAATACTTTATTCATAAATCAGATTTTTTGTGTACAACCTGCTTGTAATGTTTACTGAAAGCTTACCAAATTCTGTCAGAATACACAAAGTAAATTGAATTGAATACAATTAATTGAAAGTTTGAATAATTGATACCATTAATAATAGGAAACACTAAATTAAGTTAATTATTTTTATGATATTAATCGATACTCATAGGTAACTAATTAATTGAGATCATTGTCCAACACTTCCTGGTAATATGCTTTTTGAAAAAAAATACAAATTTTAATCTACATCATAATTATATAGATCTTTGTGTTTCCAACATTTATTACTTTTCTCAACATTTTAACAAAAGAAATGTATTTTATTAGGGAACAGAGACAATGTTTGGGCAATTCAGTTCTATTTACTTGTACATTTTTCAATTTCTTGTGTAAATGATCTGTTCTAAACCTTACCATAAGTTCACCATCAAACAAAGGCCCTTTTTTGGCTGTATAGTTTAATGGTTTCTTTTAGTATCTGGCATTTTTATGTATTATGATTATTATTGGAAACTAAAGGACTTCATTCTTTAAATTTTTGCTTGTGCTGAAACAAGAAAAATATTAAGTGAAACTGTTGAAATTAGGGATATTTGATTTCACCAATTCCACTATTTGCACATTGTTACTTAGATTTGTTGTATGTGCAAAGGTACACAATGGTCTATCTGTGTTCTGAAAACTACAGGTTTCAAAACCTGAATTTTAGTGTTATGAGGTCTGACTTTCTGCCGAACAACCAAGGACATTATTCATGGTCACCTACAACTATTGGTCACATCATGGTGAAAAGTGTACTATCGAAATAGCACATCATCAATTCTTAGTTTCAAAGTGACAGGATCCACCCACCCCCACTAATTTCTCCAGTTAGCTCTATTATAGTTAAGTTTAATTTTATGCAAAATTATTCAAATTAAGAAATATTAAGTTTCAGTGGGAATTATTTTAACAAAACTTGTAGTAATTTTGTGACTGCATGTTTATGTTTATATGTAACAAAGAATACATATATTAATTAGTACAAAGAAACCTTAATAAGGTCTAAAGTTACCCTTTATTCATTAATGCAATCATTTGAAAGTATTTCTGTATTTGATTCCAAAACTGTGCATTAAAGGATCGTGTTACTAATAAACCTTTTGTTAGACATGTCTTGCAGTTATAACAGGTAATAACAAATCTTTTCTCAACATCTAAATACCAATAGTTAATTTTTAAGTAACAGTTTCTATTACTTCTTTTCTTTTATGAAACATAATATTTTTCCATTTTCAGTAAGTTCATTGTGTACTTGTGTCTACTGGTGTTCACTTTGATGTTTGCATTGCGCTTAGACGGTACCATACAGTGGAATTATTGGGCAATTTTTTTACCTCTTTGGATCTGGAAGGGATTGGTCATTGCAGGAGCCAGTATGGGAAGCTATGTATGGTGGAGACACCCTCAATACAGGTAGATTAAAGAAGAAATCTATGCTGTTTTTGTCTCTGTTAAAGACTCACACTTGACATAAGATAGACTTTGGAAACTAATTTTTGCCCAATTTTATGGAACCTTGATTTTAGTTATTTTATTCAAATTGTATGAAACCCTGATTTTAGTTATTATACCTCACTTTTATGAAACCTTGATTTTTACCTATTTTACCCCAATTATATGAAGCCTTGATTTTAGTTATTTTGTCCCATATTTCTGAAACCTTGATTCCAGTTATTTTACCCTACTTCTATGAAACCTTGATTTAAATATTAACAAAATTCCATGCGATGTTATAACCAAATATGTCACAAGTAAATAAAACAACTTGCACATTTTAAAAATTAACATGAAAAATAAAATTAAAAGTATAAAAAAATGATGGATGGGCCTTGAGTTTACTCATGTTTCGTGCAGAGCATTTTTCTGTGCCATTCATTAAAAAGTTGCATTCGAAAGGAGTCAGACATATTTTATTTTGTTCCAGACGGTTATTTTTCTGATTTTTTTTGTTACAATACCCATATTTTTATAAATACCTTCTTGCAGAAAATGTAACGTGTTGGGTGAAGATGAGATAATTAGTCAGATCTTCTAAGTGAAGGTGAAGATTCTGATGTGGATGTGTTTGAGGATCATTCTGACAGTGACTCTAGCTACAGCGACGTTGTTAGACCTACAAAGATATGTAAAGTTGTTGTGTTCTCAACTGATTCTAAATCAGAAAGTGATGATAATTCTACAGATGTTCCTGTTAGTGATTTGTTTTCCCATTGTGATAATGATAATTGGTCAGAAATAGATATTCCACCGAACTTGAAAATGTTTGAAGAAAATTCAGGGGTCACTATAACTCCATTCGAACCCAAAAGTATTGCAGCCGTGACAAGTCTAATGTTTGGTGATGACTTGTTTGAAATGTTTTGTCAGGAAATGTGTACCTAATATAATCAAACTACAGAGAAACATAAAATGTCATGTAAAGACTTCAATGGTCTGAAGTTGCACCTCCAGATATGAGGAAATTCCTAAGCCTTATTCTACTAATGGGACAGACAAGGAAATATAACTGGAAAGATTATTGGCTAACTGATCTTCTTTTGATTAGCCCAATATTTTTGCAGACAATGAGCCAAAAGAGATTTCAACAAATTTGGACATTTTGGTATTTCAATGATAATCAGAAAATGGATGAGTCTTCAGGCAGGCTCTTCAAAATTCAACCTGTACTGGATTATTTCCTCAATAAATTCAGGACACTATACAAACCAAAACAACAGTTGTTATTGGATGAGGGCTGGATTCCATAGATAGCACGTCTAAAATTACGAACTTATAACCCTATAAAAATGGTAAAATATGGCCTGCTGGTAAGAATGGTATGTGAGAGTGACACAGGTTATATTTGCAACATGAAGATTTATACTGGTAAGGGGAAAAGTTGGAGGAGACTATTCTTTCAGTTCTTGCTCCCAATCTTGGATTGTGGCACCATGTATACCAGGACAATTATTACAACAGTACTTCCATTGCAAACCTGTTCCTAGAACATAAAACAAGAGTCTGCGGAACAATCAGAATGAATAGAGGGTTGCTGCCAAGCGTGAAGGCTGAAGATTCAACAATGAAAAAAGGCGATGTTCTCATTTTCATATGGAAAGACAAGAGAGAAGTGAGAATGGTTTCAACCATCCATAACTCATCTGTTTCTACCACAGGAAAGAAAGATGGAATAACTGGAGAAGAAATGAAAAAATGTGTGTGTTCTCCAATACAACGCCCACATGAAAGGTGTTGATTGTGCAAATCAGTATCTCTCATACTACACCGTTCTCAGAAAAAAGAGTGAAATGGAGAGAAAAGGTAGTACTTTATGTAATTAATTTTGGCCTTTTCAATTCATGTATAATCTACAAAGCCCTGAATGAACAGAAAAAAATAAAATATAAGCAGTTCCTCCTCTCTGTGGCAAGAAAATGGATTACTGAAAAAGAGAAAGAAGGCTTACTGGAATTAGAGAGGAACAAACCAGGTCCATCGTCTGGTGACATGAAGCAACATATTCCTATGTTCATTTCATCCACAGGAAAAAAGAAATATCCTACCAGAGCCTACAGAGATGGTAATGCCCATGGGAAAAGAAGTGAAATGCGATACATATGCAAGTTTTGTGTGGTTCCACTTCATATAGGAAAATGTTTTACAAGATACCATACTTTAAAAACTTACTAGATGTCTTCATGTACATACTCTGTAAGTTTCAAATAAATAATAAAAAATATAGTTGAACTATGAAGAAAATAAAATGTGTTTGACTCCATTTCAAACTCATCATTTTAATAAATGACGCACAAGAATGCTTTGAACGGAACCCAAGTAAACTCGTAACCTGTCCGCAATGTGTTAAGAAGTGAAATTTGAGTTTTCTCAGCATCCTGTATGGGTAATCAATTTTTTGGTGTTAGTAAAATTTTTCTATGTTAAATTGATTCAGTTTGATTTTACTTCAAGGTGAATAAGCTTTAAACTACAATGTGTTTCTTTACCCTTTGAAATCATGTTGGTTCAATGTCTGTATTACAGTACATTTTTAATATCTTCTATAATCTATAAAACCAGGAGGCTCTTAATTTATTTTTTCAAATTTTAAGCATTAAATGGCATTTAATGAATTGATCATGTATGTGAATTGAAAATAGAATTTTCTATAAATGAGACTATTCTCAAAATCCTGATTCCAAATGTTGCATATTATTTTATGTGTTGTTTCATTTGCAGAGTTTTTATAGTTTTTTTTTTCATGCTAAATATTAAATTTGAAACTACATTAACATACAAATAAAAAAAAAAGGAGAAGAAGAAGAAGAAAACCTATATGTAGAATTAATGAATCAAATATAAGGGCAAGGTGTCAGGAGGTCACTTGGCTCATTTAGATTTCTCTGATTCATCAGAGAAAGCAAGGAAAGGGTGGTATATATTAATAAATATTACAGGTATTCAGTGAAATCTTCATGTAGATTATTAGCATACATCATCTCGGATAAACCATTCCTTAGCTTAAGAAGTAAGTTTTCAAAGCTTGTACTCATTACCATTGACGTGTAGTTGCCTTCACTCACTTTACATTTACCAATTTAGAAATAGAAAAAACTTTTGATAATTTGCCTGTTGAAGAAAAAGAAAAAAGTGTTAAGATCTGAACTGTTTAATTTTGAATTATTTTACATGTTAGTAATATAACTGTCTCTTATATACTAATTATTTTGAGACAATGATAAGTGAAGGCTTTTCACGCACCTCTTCCAATGGATAACTATCGTTGTAATGAGAGAGAATTGAACACAACTTCAAATGAAGGTAGTGTTATAGAAAGTGACAATGTTCTCTGCATTTGCCACAGATAGTACAAACGTTTTTGGATAATGTAGGTCACCTTCTCTGCTCCTAACAACAAAATTATTTTCATACAAGTTAAGTCCTAACTACATTTCACTAAATTCATGGTTTTCTCAATTTTTAAACACATTTTCTACATATTCGTTTACTTTATTTTCTTTGATATCAGCATTTCCCAGCACTTTTAGGTCATTACAAATTTTAATAATTTGCAGGTGATTAAGATTTCAGTATAATCTCTTTAAATAATGTATAACAAAAGTTCTAGAAGTAATCTTTGAGAATTCCCCTGGCCTCATGCGTTCACCGGAAAACTATTCACTTGTTATTGTTTTGTTTTCTGCCTCTTAGCCAATTCTGAAATAAGTTTTTAGTTTTTTCACCATGCTATAACTAAGTAGTTTTGTTTTTGTACAATTTCAACAATAAGAAGCTTTTATCCAAAATAGCAAAAGCCTTATCGCTTATCTAATAACTCAAGCAAGTTGGTGGGACAGGAAAAAACAAGTCCTGCCGCTATTTATTAGGTTGAAATTGTTTTTTTGTTTTTTTATAATCTAACTATAGATACCAACACTTTATCAATGTCAGAAACCAGTCTGGTAATCCTTCAATTTCTTAGCCTCTTAACTCTCATCTGTTCAGAAATGTTTGTGAAATAGTTAATAAAGATATCAACAACTCCTAATTTTATTTTGTTAAAAGTTTTAAGATAAACCTTATAAGAACCAATAGCTTTACAATCTTGAATTTGTTTTTTAAATGCCAATTTTCTTTATTTTAATTAAATTAATACAATCATTATGTGATTTCAGAACAACATATTTTTAAAAGCTTCAGTGCATTGTTTAGTTTATATTGTTGTGATATCTTCTCTTCCTGCTGTCAGTTGTTACACAGTTTCCATGTTTTTATTCTGAAGAATATTTAGTTAGTCTGATAACTTTCTCTCCTATTTAATAATATGTAAAAGAACTTTATTTCCATTTTTGACAGTAAAATCACATGAAAAAGGTTTTAGAAATTAACAGATATATATATTTCTGAGCTCTGAGATAGAGAAATTAGAAATACTTGTGGTTGTAAATTTTATTTTTTGTCTGGAGAAGTTATGTATTGTTTTAGTATCATTAGAATAGTTATTTTGGTGTATTTTTTAGTTAGATTGGTTAGGATTGGATACTTTTAGGTTTTATTATTACTGTAGGTAGAGCTAAGCATTCAGTTATGACAATAGACTTAATACCACGTTTTTTTGAGGTAGCAGTGCTGAGGTGGTTGAATAATAAAATAAAGAACTGTCACAAATATTAATGAAGTAAGAAGGAATACTTGTTCATTTTAAGAGTTGAAATTATTGTGTTTATTTGATAGTCACTGAGGGATTAATGTGTTATTACATTATTTAAACTTGCAATTAGATATGTGTAACTAAACATGGTATACGAATAAACTAGTAACAGTATTAGTGTTCGTTAATAGGGGATTTTAGTGTTAGATTAATCTAGCTGTGAAATACTGTATTTTTTGGAATATAAGACGCACCCTTATTTTGAAGACAAAGTTTTTGGGGGGAAAAAAGCTACAGTCGCATTTGAAAGATTTTTATTGAATAAAAATTCAATTTGATACTTTAAAAAATAGTATATATTGTTCTAAACACAAAAGAACTCAAAACATCAAAATAAGAAAATACCGTCAATCAAAAAAAGATTTACTGGTATTTAGTTTGGTTCAAAACCTACAGAATCTTCATTACTTTCACTGTAACTTATTTTTGTATTATTTAGGGAGCATTATAAATAGTTGTTTTTAAAAGAAAAAACTACTATTGTTATAAATAACACATTCAATTGAACTAAACTATGCATGCCTATTTAAATATATTTACACATGGCTTGTGTATATCGTATATATACATATATATTATTCATACCTTCGGTCACTTTTTTACCCCAAAATTTGATGTCAAAATCTGCTTGCGTCCTATACTGTCTTATACACCGAAAAACACGGTAACTAATTTTTAGCTCCCTTGATAAAATTCATCCTAATTTACAATACTATTTACATTCATAACCAATTGTAAAAATGTCACCCAATATCATATTTTACATAGCTCACTTACACATACAATGGGCATGAAAGCTAAAACATGAAAACTGCATGTAGGCCTACATACAACACTTTTTTTTCTACTTCAATAATGCTACCATTAGGTGACTGATACCAAATGAACAGAGTAAAATTTGGTGTTTTTAACTGCATTTTCATGAATATTCTTAAAAAAAATAAAGAATTGTTTCGAACTTTATTAGGTGAAGTATTCTATTAAAAAGTTTATATACAAGTTTTGTGCCTTGTACTGTTACAATGTTTGTAGGAATAATGAGAAATGTTAAGTAATGGATTTTCCTCCCCCCACAAACACTTATTTAACCCTCATTCCTAATAAAATGCTTCACATGCAATGTCTTTGTCAAATACTAAATCATTAAAAAGAAAGTTCCAGTTACACAATTCACCTGAATTATGGCATATTCTTACATAATATATGATGAAAAACATCAGATATGCAAATTACTATGTTTTAAATATCTATAGTATATTTCTATGTTTTATTGAAAAGTGACTTATAGCCCCTTTACTATAAGTTATTACAAAACAAGTTTAATTTTACTTATTTTTGTCTTATATGTTGTATTCATTATCCTACAAAAGACTGAATGTATCATTACACCTAAAATAAACTTTTATAAACATAGTTGCTTTATTTTACAAGTTCAACACTAGGCCACAAGAAAGTTTAAAAAATAATAAATATAGTGACACAGAAATGCTATATAAACTCAAGGTAATTTACTAACTGTATCTTTCTGAAATGCAGCCTATGTGTGAATATATAATTTCAGGGCTGTAAAAAGATTAGGATTTACATGACACTCCAGCATAAACAATTTTACCACTACACCACTGATGACAACTGAAAACATCTGTATTAGATACATGTCTCTAATGCAAATGATGGCTACCACAACAGGGCATTTTGGCCATGCAAAATGAACTTTTTTTCTATTTTAATTACATTTAATGTTTAATCCAATCTTTTTGTTAAGACATAATGTTTATAGACAATAATAAATAATGAATCATATAATTTGCAAAAATAATAAGCCAGGATTTGGCTGTAGTTAGGGCAGATTTTTGCAAACCAATATTAGTTTCACATGATAATAAATAATTAAATATATATTTTGCAAGAATAAGCTAAGAGTTGGGTGAACTCATAAATTGTAAGACTAAGACCAGTTATAATATATATCTTATATCAGGGATGGGGCACATTTGAGATTTAAAATAATGAAATAAAAACAGAAATGAACAAAGTATTCCCCATCACTTGCTTTCGACCTGTTAAAAGTAACAAGTCAAAATATTCCAAGAGTAAATCCACTAAAAGTAAAAATGAGCTAGGTGTGCTTTATTAATGTCTCACTATTCAGTGGTATTACTATCACTATAGTCAATCTGACAGTTAGGCTTAATCAATGTATAGACAAAACTTAAAATAGTTAGGTCTAATGAGCAAGATGGTTTTTAAATTTGAAATCTGTAACAAAATTAGCTTTTAAGAAGGTGATCATTATGGAACAGGCTTTATTATACTATTAAAACCTATATAATACCTGTAAAACTAAAAGCAATAATCTTAAAATTGTCGCAACTTTAATTACACTCCACATGATTCTAATACTTACTTAGCGCCCCCTATAGTTTCTGTTTTAAAACACTTAAAAAATATATATACATACACAATTTAAATTCAGCTTTATATTGAACCTTACTCGTTGCCTTTAACGTAAACTAACATATTTGAAAATCAGCAGTATTTTAGAAATATTTACCTTTCACGCACATAAACATAAAAGACAACACTCGGTTTGTCAGTCGCGTAAAATAATTAATAAAATATACACAACAAAACAAATTATTCTTTTAAATACAATGCAGGTGAATAAAAAGTTTTGCAAATAGAGTCAACATATTCAGAAATAGAATTAATAAGTTATAACAGCTTTCATCAATAAATTTATAAACATTTCAGTTATGATTTTATATGTTGAATAATCTCAACAGAAAAAGAAAATAGAATAGTAATTTAGATTCGAAGAATTTATCTTCTGTTGCATGTACTTAGCTATAAAGGTGTCACCATAAAATAACTAAAAAAAAAAAAAACAAGGGCGTTTTCACAGTGTATTCTGTTTTTAATATGACAACTAATTTAAAACTTCTCAGAGCCTTTAATAAACATTTACCCCCTCATCTCCAAATGATGTCAATCGTTTAAGTGGAATTCTCGGTAAGAGAAATGATTGTTTATTT
>NW_013673485.1:16092-20933 GCF_000517525.1 Limulus polyphemus
TATACATGGCTTTTTCGAGAGGGCTTCTTTGGACGGATACGGGAATGAATTGCTTAGCAAGATTCAAGACTTAAGTGAAAGATTATTGGTGATATGCCTCGAGGAACAAGCTAGAGAAATCTCTTCTTTCACCCATCCTGTATGTGGTTCATTTAGATATGTTCTTCACTTCCTCTCTAAGCAGGACACAGCCTTCTATGCTGCATTGGTTTGCTATGGAGGGTTTGACTTTCAGAGCTCTCTCTTTGTCTTTCTTCATGAGAGTTTCTTTATCTGTTGGGGACTCGGGCTTTTTTGGAACCCCTTATCCCCTTGGGTTATGCTAACATGCATCTTTTACTATTGATTTTACACAATCATTGGAACCTCTCTTGGGATCTCTTTTTTTCCAGAGTAGTTTCTCAATCATCGTGTTTTTCAATGGCTTTGCTTTCATTTGGGTACTGCTCACATCGATGTCTTTGCCACTTACGCAAATGCTAAGCTTCTTCTGTTCTGCATCCAGTGGAATATCAACCCAAATGCTTCCATGGAACTACTGAGGTACATCATATTTCTCTCTAAACGGCCCATTTGAAACAAAATAAAATAGATAGTTATTATCCCTAGTTTCTTTTTTCTTTGAATCTCTACAGAAAGTATTAAAACTTTTTAAGACTTGCATTTTTATACTCTTCATTTAATCATCTCTCATTAACACTGATTAAGTTGCTAAGAAAGACCAATGTTTTTTTGCTGAAATTGGTTTACAGGGAAGAAGACAAATAGCTTATTTATTCTTATGTTCTTTCTTGTAACTCTTGTTGTACCTGCAAGCATTATTTTGAAATATATATTTAAGGAATTTCCATCTAAAATAACCCCAACTCTAACCAGTTCTGAATGGAGCAGTTTGCTAACCTGTTTTAACTGTATCTTGTACAATTACTTCTTATACCATAAAACATACAAAGGAAGAAGAACACGACTGAGGTTGGAATTGGTCTAGAATGGTAACCCATACACCTTCAAAAATATGACAAAACAACTGCTCTAAGCTGAATATACATAAACCCTTTAAGTGTGTGTGTGTATCTGTCCACCAATTTAGACAATGGAAATATGTTTGAGAAAAATCAGCTTGTAACATGTACTCATATCATGTTGTTGTTTTTTAAGTAATTTTTATCAACTTGTATGTTAGGGATTAGTTCATGCTTTCTACTTGGTGAAGTATGACTGTTAATTTATCTTTGTTTTTTCTATCTCTCTAGATTGGAAGGAGAAGGTTATGTTCATTATAAAGCTATGTTGATCAGTCTTGCTCTTCAGCTCCTTCTCCTCATGTTTGAACTTCTTGTTTGTGACAATCTTGAAAACCACAGACACTTGTGGACTTTGATCTTTATACCCCTCATCTTCATATCTGTAGTGTCAATAGGGGTGTGCATCTGGGCTGTCAAGCATGACCGATCGTTTGAGGTGGGTTTTTATAATTTGTAGAAAGAGGAGGAGTAGAAACATTTTCTTTTTTAAGATCAAATTTAGACTAGAAAACTTATTCCTGGTTAAACTTACAAAGAGATGATTTTACCTTTAATGTAACCGCACAAATCTTTGTTAGTAGGGTGTGAAGAACATGTTTTATGTGTGTATATTAGATAGAGATGAGTGGTTAGTAGAATTCGATAGTGAGGCTCATTAATCAATTACTATTAACTATCTCATTTACTCTCACATAGTTTGAATAATTGGAAACACTAATTTCAATTTGATGATTTTTGTGAATTGTGACTAATCAATTAAGCTGAACAACAACCTTGAATTGATGAACAATAATGGAAAATTATAATGGAAATATTTTTTATTAGTTGGATAGTTGGAATAAGTCCAAATGGTAATCAGACACACTGATTTCAATTAGTGGAATATTTTTGTGACATGATAACTTTAATTTAGATTAATTGTTTACTTTATGTGACACTAATCAATGTTTCTCAGGTAACTGATTATATCGATTAATCAAGTTAATTGGCTAGCTTTAGTGTATGTGTGTTTATATGGTGCATCTGAAGGGTAGTGAAGTTTTGAATTTTGTAAGAATTTCAGTAGTTTGAAATCCGTTAGTATTTTTTGTTTGTGAATTTATCATTCTAAAGAAATGTTAGTTTTAATGCTTAAAAATGTACTTATGTATAATGTCAGTTCATGCATAAATGCTTGTTTTCAGACTCAGTTGAACCTAACCTATTGTCACATTTCAAAGTACTATGTATATATTTATAAATTATTCATCAATATTTTACACAACATTTTTCAGAGTTGTGTATATTATTGGTAGGTTTAAATAAGAGCGGTCAGTGTAGGTAAAAAGTAATTGTATCTACTTTATTTGAGAAGTAAGTTAAAAAGTAATGAAACATTTTTTCAATATGAATAAAAGGTGAACGATGATTATTTAATCAGCTATACATTGCTTAATGAGAATAACAGCATGAAATAATAAAATTTCTTTATAAAAAAAAAAATTAAAACAAAAAACATATACTGTCACACTGTTTGTACACAATTTGTTCACAGGCATGGGTGAATTATACATTGTGAGAAATAGATGTTTATAAAAAATAAGTTTGGAGATGGCTTGATTGGGTAGTGACAAAAACTTTATTATAAACATACATTTCAACATCATTGTCATCCTCAAGTTTCTGAAGGTGACATAATCTTGTTGAAATGTTATACATTTATAATAGTTTTCTTCATTACCCAGTCAAACTTTCTCCAAACTTTTAATTTTTATAAAGTTGGTTCCTCATCATCAAATTTAGATGTTTATTAAGTTCAATCATTTCATGTTCCACCATTAAATATTTTTTATTTTATTTTAGGTGAAACATAATTTTTGACACCAACATGTTATATAAGTTTAAAAAAGTTGTTCATAACGGAAGAGTTTTGTATTAAATGAGCACAAATTAATCATGATGTATTTTAGGTCAGATTTTTTTACTTGTTTATGCAAAGCTGAATTTTCATAGCTTGTCTTTGTAAAAAAAAAGTTTTAATGCAGATGTTTATACAAAACTGTCTAATTCCTTAAAACATTTTTCTGAAAATAACCTTTCTTGTTATGAAGTTGTTGATTTTGTTGTTCTGTTAATTCTGGTTGCTAACATCTTTTTATGAATTAACTTACAAGAAATGTTATGTAAATTAAAATGTTATCATTTTTATGGTGTTCAACTAATTATAAGTAGGTTTAGTTTTATTTATTGCAAAATAAAATGTACATGTTGAAATTTTAGATTCCTGTTTCAAAAAGACTTGTATGATGAAGTACAAGATGTCCCTACCACAAAGTAGACTAAAGAAGACTTACCTCCTATTAAACTGAGTGACAGACAGAAGTAAAACGAAAAATTTATTTGTAAGAAACCATACTGCTTACTCTAAGTAGGCATGGAATGCCCTGTTGGTTATGATGCTTAACTTACAATCAAATTCCATTACCAAACATGCTTGCTCTTTCAGCCATGGGAGCATTGTACTGTGATGGTTAGAGTAGCCCAAGAGTTGGTGATTAGTGGTGTTGACTAGTTGCCTTCTCTCTCTCTGGTCTATCATTTCCATATTAGGGATGACTAGTGCAGATAGCTCTCGAGTAGTTTTGAATGAAATTCAACAAATGAACAATGAATTTCAAAAAGACCCAAAACCCAAGCACTTTTGAATATTTGACCATTGTTTTCGTGGAAATAAACAAATACTATAAGTACAGATCTGATTTTATGAAATCAACTTGGACTTTAGTTAGTAAACTTTTCAATTGAATCTGAGTAACATGCATCTTACAGCATTATCTTCTAAGTTTCTAATCAGCATTTGTTTTATTTTTTTACCTACAGATGGAGCTGTTTTGTTCAGTGAATGTGTTACAGTTCATATTTTTGGCGCTACAACTGGATGGATTTATTTCTTGGAGTTGGGTTGTAAGTGGGATTCATATTTTTATTGTTAGCATAATTTAATGAAATATTTTTTTAACTTAAGTCAACAGAATACTTGCCTTTTGTTGAAATATGAGATTTTTTTAGTAGTCTTAAATAAAACTGTATCTCTGTATTACTGAGAGCTTCGCAAAATCATCTCTTGATACAAATGGTCTTAGTTGTTCAGTGTGTATGTTTATTTGTGTTTAAAACAAAAATATTTAAAGGAAGATTGTTGTCATGATATAAAAGTCCTTATTACTTACATTTATTTAAGAAGTTCTTAGACAAATTAATCGAGAACAGATTGTTAGACTACCATTGTTTTCTTTTCTGGTGTACTACCAATACTGATTTATATGTGCAAAAGGTTAATTACAAACTAAGAAAATACAAGAAAATGAGTTAGAAAATATAATTACTTTCATCAAATATTGTTTCTAAATGATAACTATTAGACCTTGATTTAATTAGTCAATCAGTGACTAAGAACAGTGGTTCTCAACCTTTTTTTAACTGAGGATCAGCTAGTTCCAATACCAAAATTTCATGAGTCACTAGTTACAACAACACTTTTTTAAAGTACTTTTAAATTACAATGTAAAACAGTATATTAGGTTGTCAAGAAATTAATGTTGCTTTTTTAATATGAAAAAACCCAAACAACTTGTATATCAAAACATAACATTTATTAAATGAAATAGTCTTCATTCCTATTGATGATTCTTTTCCATATTACAGTCAGGTTGTTAATGCCCTGATTAAAGAAATCACTTGGCTTTAAAGCAAAAATCATATTGATGTTCTCTTTAACTCCTTTCACAATTGTATATGTTTTCCCATTAAGATGGCGTTGCAGCAAACAAAAAGATG
>NW_013673485.1:20971-32831 GCF_000517525.1 Limulus polyphemus
GGTGGGGAGAACTTCCCAACCCAACTCTGATTGACGAGTGAAGGGCTTGATTTAAATATTCCAGTTGCTGACTATAGATCTCTGCATTGACAGTTTGTTGTGGATTGAGGAGTTTGAAATGAATTACTCCTTTGATATCCCACCAAATGCAAAGCATCGCTTTTTGCGGATGGAATCCAGGTTTTTGGGTTTGAAGTGGTTTTTGTCTAGGACTGAGCCATTATTTTTGGTATTTAATATTTGCATAGAGAATCAATTTTCCAGCACTGGTGACACTTCTGTCCAAAAATGGTTCACGCGCATTACTCGCCAGAAGGGTCGAAGCAACATTCACACATTCAACACAGTGATCATCGGAGAGTTCTTGAGGCACACAAACAGCTTCTTTATAGAGTTTTCCCATATTCCTTAAATTCACACATTCACACATTCAACACAGTGATCATCGGAGAGTTCTTGAGGCACACAAACAGCTTCTTTATAGAGTTTTCCCATATTCCTTAAATTCTTACCTATTGTTTCATGAGACATATGCAATTTCAGGGCCATTTCATGAGTGTGTTGTCTTGGGTGAGACTCAACAAGTGTCTTCAGAGCATCAATATCAATTCCAATATATCAGCCCCTGCCATCACAGTTTTTAAGGCTAAAGTCACCTGAACAGAATTTGGTGAACCATCGTTGACACTTGCGAACGTTCAAAACATTTCCATAAACTCCTTTGA
Source organism: Limulus polyphemus (assembly GCF_000517525.1). Taxonomy (NCBI): domain Eukaryota; kingdom Metazoa; phylum Arthropoda; class Merostomata; order Xiphosura; family Limulidae; genus Limulus; species Limulus polyphemus. Next base: position 21,697 of record NW_013673485.1, read on the forward strand.
TATTCTGTGTGGCTACAGAGGCGTTGTTTCCCTTCTTGTATTCAAACAGCATTATGTGCCGAATCTGTGTCTTATCGTGTGCTATCACTATAAGGGATTAGAGTAAACTAAACTTTACACATTACATAGGCTACATTAAGTGACGTTTAGGTGGTTTGTTTAACTATTATACACGATGTACGTTTTTTTTGGGGGGTGGTAATGAAAGTGTTCCAAAACGCAACATTAATTTCTTGACGACCTAATACCTCACTAGCTGTATTTTGAAATCTTCCTGTGGATTAGCGACTGGGAACCGCTGCTCTAGAAGGCTTAAGTGTGATTAAGCTAGTTTCTAAACATCTTCAAAGTTCAAATTTGTATGTAATAATGCATTGTAGTTAACCTTGTTGTTCGTAGTTCAAATCAATACTTTTGACAATTCACAAGTTACCACTTTTATTTTTTTTTCTTTCTATTGAGAAAGAATTGTTAAATTTATTATGAAATTGGTGTCATTTTGTTCAAGGACTAGTCGCATTTCACATGGTCATCAGGCTGTGAACAAGAATAATATCAACAAAACATCAGATTTAAAGAATAACATGAGAAAATAAGTAAACTAAAGGGTTGAGTATGTTATATAAAATAATTTTAAATATGCAAATCAGCATGACACTTGACAACCATAGCTGATGTAAAGTTACAGAGGAACAGAAAGTATCAGAACTACATTTTAACATTGTCTGCCATTTCATATGTAGCATGATGCCACCAAAAACTGATTTATTTTTAGAATACTTAACCCTTTTTGACACAAAATATTCATACACTAAGATCATAAAATTGTATTCAGATTGTAGATTTAGGATTTTTGCAATGGGATTATACCTTGTACTTCGTGACTTTGGAAAACAAAGGCACATGGGTCAACTTGGAGCACTAAAATCATTTAGACAGAGACCTGCAACAAATTATACCTCAGCTATTGTAAGCAAAATGCAGTGCCTTGTAATGAGTAAGAATGCACAAATACAAAAGTCAGTGGTAATAACTCTCCACATATCCCAGGCAAAAGCATGCAACATACTAAGGAAAGATTTCTGTCTGGAAACAAGACCAACAGGATATTGGTTCATCAAGATAAGGCTTTCAATTATACCTCCCATTCAATTGTCATTTGCCTCAAGCAGCTGGATAATAAAACAGGTATTCATGCTATTTCATATGAAGGCATATTGGCCAAGTTATGGATTTCTTTGTGATCAAACTGTTGAAATGGGTAATTTTCCTCATACACTTTGACAGATTATGGAAAGTAAACAGGGAGAAGTGATGTGTTTTGGACATGACAGCCTTACAAGGATCCTTTATGCAATAGAAACTATGTTGCAGAGCCATTGTCAAGATGTATGGTTATCACACAGAGCATCAACAGACATAGCAGCATGAAATGTAATGATGTAGTGAGGCTCCAAAATTGTTTTAATATAACTTACTCAGCAGTGTGTTAAATTACTTATATTTTAGAAAATCTGACTAATAGAACATTCAACAAACATGGCAAAATATGCAATGTTATGAAATACAAATACTGTAATTATTTCTTTGTGATGTTTTGTTAACTTGACATGCTGTATTTTGTGTTTATTGGCTTGTTTGCTGAATCTTTTTCTGTGTTATCCTTCAATACTGCTTTATATAGGTTGGTGTTTGGTCTTCAAATTTTGTTAACCAACTTTTAAGTAAAGTAAAAATATCAGTTTTATAACTTGGTTATATAATGGCTGAACTTCTTTTCATTTTTATTATTGATTTTTTATTTTTTTTAATTATTTACAATTTCCATTCTGTAAGTTACCTTTGTTGCAGTGCATCATTTCAACCTAATTTGGAAGATATTAGTAATTAGTGTTTGATTCATATTTGCATCCTACATTAACTTATGAATGTAGTTGTTTTCTTATTTGAATAAACTTTGTAATATTTAAAATCAGGAATGGAATATGTTCCTTAGTACAATTGACAGAAAACTGATTAAACCATTGACAAAATGTTGAGAAGTAGATTGACTTATCATTTGTGTGTTAGATTGTGAAAAATGTGAAACAGTTGAATTGACTTCAGTAAATATGAGGAAGTAATGTGAGGTTCAAATATTTGTAACTTTTAGGTTGTCTTTGTGCCTTTATGGATAGTGATGTGTTTGGCTGTGATTGGTGTCTTGTATGCCATCATTTTTGCTAGCATCTTACTTAGGACACCAGAAGTGAGCCCTGAGCAGCGAAGATCCAGCCTTCACTCGGCAATCTCTTACAGTTTAGTAGTTGTCCCTTTGCTAGTGTTTTTGGTAAGTTCCATTAGCATATATAACTTTAGTGTCTTTTTAATGGTGAGTACTTTCAGCTTTATTCCCGCTGTTGTTGTTTTGTATAATAATTCTATTGAAAATTATTACTCTGCAGTAATTATTTGTTTTGTTCTTTTCTGCCATAAATATTTAAGTTTAATTTCATTTACAGGTTTTCCTTTGTAAATTTGATTTATGCCTAATTGCTTTTCTTAAATTTTTAAGTATTTCTGTTAGGCCTTTCTACTCTTCTGACTGTTAAACGTTTTGTTCTGTTCAACTAATTTTTGTGGTTATTTGTTTCACATAAATTGAAATATTTGAGAAACACGAGTAGACTTAGAAAGTAAAAATTTGTTGTCATTTGCCAGCTGTAACATCTGTTACTATATATGTTGAGAAATTTTGTTTTTTGTGTTTACTTTTATCACTTTCAAACATTTTAATTCAACATACCTTAATACTTCTCTACCACTGGTTCCCAAACTTTTTTTCACTGAAGACACCCTAACCCATTTTCCTTGATTTGTGCGACACTCCTGCTGCACATGCAATATTGTTTTTTATGTACTTAATTATCTTTCTTTTTGTAGTTGAAAGTCAATGTTATTTTCTTTTACTGGAGTCATAGAAGTTCTATAGTGGTCCATCAGAGGTAGCATTAAAATCGCTTAATATCTTGCTTAATTATTAGAGTAATTAAATTCCTTTATACTTTTTACATACTATTTTATTTAATTATATATTCTTAATCAATGGTTATGTATTCCTCATTATTAAGCATTTGATAGTATTAACGGGTAGAAGAGAGTATCTTAGTTTTCGTATTAAATATACTGTGGATGTACTTGCAACACCCTTAGCAACTTGCTATGACACATAGTTTGGAAATCATTGTTCTGTACAGTTTAATTTTATGATTAATTACACTTTTGTTGATGGTATTGTTTTGTTAAATACTCTTAAGAGTTTAAATGCTGACCTCTCACTGAATAACTAGAATTTTTTTAAAGTTTAAATGATGTGCTTTGGTTAATTGTTTTTTAAATGTTTAATGGTGTTGATGTATGGTTTATTTTATGGCTACATCAGTAGTATTCTCAAAGTTATTGTTTGTCATTGTCAATTTTATGGTAAGTGTTGAAGTTTTTTAAGTGGAGATATCTGAAGTTTAATTATTATGTGGAGTTCTCTGTAAATATTCTGAAAGTTTAATGTTTGATCTCAAATGCTAGTAGTCTTTGCAACTTCTCTTCTAAGCTACAGTTTTGTAGGGGAGCTTTAAAATATGATTATATTAAATGTGAAATTAATCTATGCCTAATGTAGTAAAATATTTACCTTTTTATGTTAATCATAATGTTATTTCATGTTGCATTATATCTTGTACACATACAGGTGCTTTTGTCGAATAAGTTGGACAATGACAGTGTGTTAAGTTTCATAGCAACATGTATACCGTTGTATTTCACTTTCCTGGTTCTGATTCTTTTGTCATTTGGTTCAAAGGGAAGCAACCATTGTAAGTTGTTGATTTAGTTTATTGTTTTTTTAACCCTTAATAATCGTAACTGTTATGAAATTATGAACTTAAGTTATCAAAAACTGTATATTCAGTGTCAGAGTTAACACGGTAAAGACCCGTTGGATGTTTTATTTTGTGTTATTTTCATCTTTCTTGTGTTGAAAAAAGTTCAGACTGAATCCTGTAAATTGAAGTATTGCTAAAGCATAGATTAAGGCTTAAATATATATTTATCAGGTTCTAAAATATAACCACATCCTTTCTTGCCGGTTCAGTGGAAAGTCTGAGTGCTTATGATGTTAAAATTCAGGGTTAAACTTATGTGGTGGGCACCGTACAAGATAGTCCATTTTGTGGCTTTGTGCATAAAAATACTAAAGCAACAGTTTATTAAACATGTACTACTTGGTAAAGAAAATATTATACCTTGTAAGTAAGTAAAAAAATTAATGCTTATTTTATGGCAGTTGGTTAATAATCTCAGCAGATTATTCATTACAGATAATTCCCTGAAAATCTACAGCTGTGAGTTACAAAGTTAATTCACATTTTATCTTACTTTTTTTCACTGTTGGTTTGACATTTGTTAATTATTATTATTTCCACTCTAAAATATGAATAATATGAGAGTAAAAACATTTTAGAACATCTGAGGATTGTGGGTTTGAATCACCGTCCCCCTTTCAGCCATGGGGTGTTATAACGTGATGGTCAATCCCACTATTCGTTGGTAAAAGAGTAGCCCAAGAGTTGGCTGTGGGTGGTGATGACTAGCTGCTTTCCCTCTAGTCTTACACTGCTAAATTAGGGATGGCTAACGCAGATAGCCCTCGTGTAGCTTTGCACAAAATTCAAAAACAAACAAAACAAACTAACTTTTCCCTGTTGGTTTGACATTTATTAATTATTATTACTTCCACTTTAAAATATGAATTTGAGAATTCAGTAAAACACTAATTTTCCTACTCATGGATACTTAATCTAAGGCTAATTCACATTATACTTAAAAACTACTATAAACTAATTATTGTTTTGCTTTCGATACCCTTGGTGGCAAAGCACAGACAGCCCATTGTTTAGCTTTTGTGCTTAACAACAAACAGAAATTATAATTTATATTTCAGAGCAAAATTTTATACTTGTAATCTAAAACTTCATTAGATTAGAAGATTGGGTTAAAATAATGCATGTAACTTGTATCATAACAGGCTGGTTGATTTTCAGTTTGGTTTATCTTTCTTTCACAAATGTAGGGTGGTTTGGAATTAGAAAAGATTTCTGCCAGTTTATTCTTGGAGTGTGTCCTCTCCTTCAGGAGTATGGGAACATTTCATACAGCTTGCACAGTAACGAAACGGAAGACTCCAGTCGAGCAGAGGGTAGCACTTCCCAAAGAAAACCTCCCAGTGGGAATTCCAAGCGAGGTGCTAACACTGGTCAGACTGAACCTCGCCCTGTTGTACCTGCTTTATCTATCGAGACTCCAGATTGATAAGGGGCAGGTGATAGAAGATGTGCTGTTCATTTTCTGGTCTTTCACTCATTGTTTTTTAAACAGTGGAGGCTTCAGGAAGAATTATGATGCACCATTGAAGAATGGTATAATCAAGCTTCTGGTTATCAGAAGAGCACTTGCCTCAAAGATACAGTTAACTTGGGTGTAACATGCAGGTTTTTTTCTCAGGTTCAATATCATGTAAGGTTTATGATATGTGCATTAAATATATATCTTGTGTACTACTACTACAAAATATGAATGAAACTTTTGTCTGTTATTACTGTAAATGACTACTGTTAAGAATAATGTGAGTGTATAATTTATAGCACTAACATGTTTATGAAAGTCTTAACCTAGCTGGTTCTAGTGAAAGTTTTACTGCACTTTTGGGGAAAAAAAATCCACAACTATCTAGATTTATAGTGCATATGATAATCCACCTCTTGGTTGGTGGCTTTCAGAAAAAAAAAATCCTGTTTGATTTACTACTCTGAATGACATTTTTTTTTGCTATTCAGAATTTTAACATTTCAACAGCCTTGTGTCAAAATATTCAGTGCTTCTTAGAAAATTAAATTAATACAAGTTGGTATAGAAAACCTATGTATTTGTTGATGAAGCATTTGTGTGTAACTTATCTAGTTAACTTTATAGTAGTTGTAGCCAGTTGTCAGGTTTATTTATCTTAAAAACAGAACAGTAGTGAAAAACTCTGCCCTGAATAGAGTAAATGAAGCTAGAGTTGCCAATTACATTGTAAATGTTTGTTACACATTTTCTATGTCTAATTATAAATACATATTTTGAACAAAAACTTTATTGATAAAAGTTTTATATAATTTTATATTTGTATGGGTTGGGCATTTCCTCTTTCATTGAATATTACAACAAATGTTATAATTGCACCTTAGGAAAACATTTTAAGTCTACAAGTTTTTCTTTGCAAGATGTTTTTATTGGAACTGTAAATGATAGTTGAGTTTAATTCTAGATTTTATCAGGATGTAGTTTATGATACATAATGTGTAGATGCAAATGTTATTTTTTAGTATATATAGTTGGTTCAAATCCAGTTTTTTGAAACAAACTTCATTTGTGAATGTGTTTCTGGGCAGGACCCAAGATACTATGTTGACAGCAGCTTCTCCTGTTCTGCTGGAAAATAAAAAATTGGAGTTTTGCATTTCTATGACAGTTGAAATTATATGTTATATTTTAAGTATTTTTTAAATTTTTGTAGAAAGTTTTAAAGAAGATTGGAGTTAATTTTCAGTCTCTGTAATTCTGGAATCTGAACAGCTACTAGAATAGTTCATTTGTAACCTAGCTAATTCAGTGCTCTAGTAGAAATTTAGTTTACTACAAGCTTTCATTAAAAGAAAACTTCAGCATTTGTCAGTTATAACTTAAATACAAATGGGATGTGAAAGTAAAGATTTTCGTGTTTAAATTTGTAACAATAAAATACTTGGAACATGCTCAGAATTAAAAGATGAAATTTACAGTAAAAAATGACTTGTATTAAATACTGTTGAAAATTAGCTACATAACAGAAATGATCACATTTATAAATAAGTTTATTTCTTAAGAACATATATTTTAAACATATTCTACAAGTAGTGAACTTGCAACACATTGTTAAAACTAGTTATAAAGCTGGATTAATTCAAATATCTACTAAAAGTTTAGCTAAATTTATAAAGATGTTCAGTATACAACTTGTAGTTTAATAAGCAAAATAACTGGTTTCTAAAATGTAAGATTTTTTTGTAGTCGTTTTTCTAAATCTATAAACATAATTTTCTTATGTAGTTAACATAACAGAAATTGCCAATGTAAAAAGAATTCAAGGCACAACAGTAAGGATTTCTGTTTTAATTAGATATGAGCATACCATAAAAAAGTCATTATGAAGACCACATTAGCACCACAAAATATAAGCAAACCTGCAATATTTATTTACATGAACAGTGTTCATTTTCACACATAGTCTTTTACAAGTTACAAATACTTTTTGTTTGATTCCTGAAGATAATTGAGAAACATTTTCTCAACTATAGTTTAGAAAGTTCATTAAACTTATTAAAGTAATTATATTTCTACAAAGAATTTTAATACTTTTTTGATGCATAAAAATGGACACATTTTAGCTCAATGTGATTGAATCGTTTGTTCTTGTTTTTTTTACAGCTTTTGTCATTTTTTTTATTAATTTAAAAGCTTTACTGGTGACTTTACTGTATTATACAATCTGCTATTCTTTTTTAACCAATGTTGAGACAAAAATTTAACCAATCAGGATTTTTCAGACCCTGTATAAGTACATAGGATCGTTCCAAGCTGGATTTTTTAACCTATTTCTTATTTATGACATACTGATGTTTAACCCTGTCTCTTACTTCAACAAACATTATATTCATAATAATTACCAACTACGTTATACATTACTGTCACAGATGTTGTAAGAGTGGGGGCTACTATGCCTCCTCACCATCCCAACAAATATGACATTGATTACAGTTTGTCATTGTTTAATCAGTGCCACTACCCCATCATAGTTCTCAGTACTTCTCACTTTTTACCATGTTTTTCATCTCACACTTTTATTTACCATATTGTACTATTTTAAATATATATTTTCAGTTGCATTTTGCAGCATGTCTAAGTTTAATCCAAAGTGCTTTGGATATGTTTTGAATTGCCACACTTTATAAACTCTTAGCATGCGATTTAAAGCTCTGTACTCATATTTTTAATGTCTTCCTTAATGTCTGACTTTAGAGTGTTGTGCTTCAGTTTAAAAAAAAAGCAGGCATGTTCACAACTGGTTAACATTAATGAAATTTACTCCTAGTATATGTCTGATAAGTCAGGCTTCATGATGAGTTTATATGATTATCTACTCATCATTTTGACATATTCTGAATAAGGAATAAAAACTGAGTTTCATCTACGAAACTAACATAGAATTGAAAATGTTCGACTGGCAACAGGCTTTCACTGTTTTATTGAACATCTTTACTTTTTTTTAAATCCCAGTTCTATTTTTGAAACAGCTGCAGTTAGTTAAACCTGTCACTATTGTTGCATAAGTTAGATGGCTTGGAGATATTGTGCATAACCAACGGCAACATTAACGGTGAAAAACAAAATTACATGTGCACATGTACTGTATACAGGGAATTTGAGTGTACTTGCTTCTTGTGGAGTAATGAAACAACAGCCCACACAAAAACAGCTTGACTTGCTACATAGTTTATAAATGTACATTTGGGTATTAATACATTATGCTTATAAAGATATAATCAAATTCAAATTTATTTTCCAGAAATGGTAGCCAGTAGTAGCACTTTCTTTCAATGTTACTGTGATTTTGTAAAATTGCCTATGTTGTTTCAGCCTTTCATCATCAGCTGAGATGTAAGTTTGGATGTTTCAGTTTGTTCTACTTTTTGAACATGTATATTTTTAACTTATTCAGTGACAACTTGTAAATCTTCATAGGTTTGACATAGAGTAAAAATATTTTCTCTCTCTCTCTCTCTCTATATATATATATATATATATACGCTCAATATTTCTCTTGCACACAAAATGGCACTAATTGTTCGTTATTTTTTAATTATGGTCCGCTAAAAAATGTAACTAAAATATTAATCAGTTTTTTTTCTTTTAAACAAGTACATTAGTAATCCTCCTAATACAGTGGAAATAAAATATTTTATTCAGATATGTGGTTTTTGACATCTGGGATGTCTATCAGTGGGATTTGTTGTTGTTTTAGGTTTAGCACAAGGTGGTCACAGACATGGAAAACCCAGAAGTGTTAGGGAAACTGAGGTTAAGCAGAAAATGTCAGGGAATTTTGAAAAAATTGAAGAAAAAAAACTGAAAATGTTTGGGAAATATATTTTAATGATTTATTGAGTGTCTGTAGCAGACTGGAATCTCAACCAAGAATTGTGATTTGTGTTCAACAATTTAGCTCTAATTCTGGATAGTCTAATGATTAAATTTAACATTCTTTTAATCTATAGATGTAAGTGACGATTGCTTGGATTAACCCTTTTTTCTACTGTTTGAAAATGACATTTTTTATATAGAAAAGTTGGAGAATAAGAAAGTTTGTTTTTGTGGCCACTCTGGTAATTGATTGAAATAAAAAAATCATTAAACTCTGTTTTATTTCAAACCTTTTTGAAATGCTGGAATTTAAATTCTTCAGTGCCATTAGGTGTTCTAGAAATAAAAACATTTAAACAAACATGAATATAGTCTTTAAGTTTGTAGTACACAAAGAGATTTTTTATGAACTGTGTATGTAAGGAAGGGGAAGTATCCTGTGGAGGTGGCCAGTCCTGGAATGACACAAAACATATAAGGGTTAAAAATAATACAGAATTTTAAATAAACGAATCATTTTCTTTTAGTAAAATGTTTTTTTTATTGCACATCTTAATGGTTTCAAAAAACCTTTATAGCTGAAGTATAATACAAATGAAAAGAGAAATCAAAGAATGTAATTTTTTTGAATGCTCAAAGGTCATGTTCAGTTATTTTCTTTATATTTTCACAATTGAAGATATAGTGGCAATGAGCTTATCTTTGAGCTTAATGGCAAGAGATTCTAGCATGCTAAGGTGGAATTCTTTCCATAAATGGAGGATTATGTGGAATAAACTGGAGGTAGATACAACATCACATTTGGTTATACTGTGGTTGGTAATACTAATGGTATTGTAAGTTTCAGTGTTATAGTGTTTCATTGGACTGCAGAGTCTTCTATGATTGATTCAGTATATCCCTGGTTTCACCTCAATCTAGTGAACTAACATATCACTAGCGAGGTGTTCAGTGGATGTTATTTGTCTTTAAAGTTGAAGATCCCTTTTAACTTAGACTATGTTTTAAATATACATTTTAACTGAACTTGTGGATATGGTTGTTGGGCAGTTTACTTCCTAATGTATGAAATAGTGTCTAAGTAGGGTAGGACTAACAGTTTTCTTTGGAACGTCTAACATAACAAATGGGGTATTTAGTTTTACATTTTTGGGCTCTGATGTGCATTATTCTATATAGGAACGACAATAAAAACAGTTTATTCTAAGCATTTGTTTAATGTTCTCAACTTATTCTTCAGAAAGGTTTTAATTTCCTGATGCTTTATATTTTAAACACACTGTATAGCAGGGTTTTAACCAGATTTTCTTGAAGTGGTACAGCGGTATATCTGCGGATTTAAACGCTAAAAACCAGGTTTCGATACTCGTGGTTGGCAGAGCACAGATAGCCCATTGTGTAGTTTTAAACATTGAAGGACATTTTCAAGATGCAAAAAAAGTACCATGAAAGTGGGTTTATCTAAGAATGAGAGTTTGTCATTATGTTGATTTTCAACAGTAAAATTTATATTGTGATGTTTACCATTTAAAAACTGAAGAAATTCATTAACTGACTACACGCTATTAAACACCACAAAAGTGTAATCAACACATCTCCTGTAATACAGAGACTTAAAACGTTCGGGAACAGGTCTGTAACCAAACTATTTCAAAGAAGCACAGAGAAAGGTTAGCAAGGTTGGAGCCCAAAGCCACTCCATCAATCTGTTCATAGATTTTATCGTAAAACATAGAATGTGATTGTTTCGTCGCAAAACGTAAAAGTGTTTTAAAAACATCTTTAATTATACCCTGTACAATTTCATTCCCAACAAACAGAAGGTTAGAACAAAGTTTGATGGTTTCGTTTAAAGGTATTGTTATGTCTCCGTTTGTTAA
>NW_013673486.1:0-6035 GCF_000517525.1 Limulus polyphemus
CTGACTACTAGCTAATCTTACCTTCTGCAAGACACAGGGAACTTGACCACTAGAATACAACCTGACTACTAGCTAATCTAATCTTCTGCAAGACAGAGCTTTACCAGAAAAGTTTGACCTGTGTGGAACACGACCAGCAGGTTACAACTATCTCAAGTTAAAAATGTTCAACTTTGTTGAAAGCCTCATAATTTTTGCAGCTTCATCATGCAAGAACACAGCAATCTTCTTCTAAGCCTTGTTCTAACTTGTATAAATCAACCCATAAATTAGACATCCTTTATATTCACAATGGGGAGAAAAATCAAGCAGCTATAACAGAATGTGCTCAATAACTAATAAAGTAGTCAACTATATATCAACGTTGTGAATTCCAAAATACTTAACAGCACAATAAAGAATCACAGAAATAATATACAACTTGTAGCTTTTATGGATGAAGGTTGTTTTTTTTTTTTAGAGAAGTATCCAACTGCCTAACTACAGAAAAAAACATTAGTCAGGCATCAATCTTATAATAAGAATTGTTTAACATGGCAACAGGAATTTGTGAATAAATGTAAAAAAAAAAATCCAAATCACATAGGAAATAAATTCCACAATACTCTAGTTGATAGGAATAACACCATTCATACGATTTATGTTGTTGTTGTTGTTCTTTGTGATGTGATTACTTAAGGACATAGTCCATGATCCATTATTTGACCAGCAATTTTATGTTTTCTTTACTGGACATAATTAATTTGAATCCTACACCAATGAAATAGTGCCCATTTACTCTGAATGATTTGCCTTGCCCTGTTTGAACAACATTACAATCCTTGTATGTGTAGAATGACTCACAACGATTGTGAATAAGTAAAAATTTAACACTCACCTCTACTTCCTTCTCTATTGGTTCATCTTTTATCTCAAAAACAATCACCTGGCCAGCAGTTCCTGCTACAACCAGGACTCCACTCAAGACACAGAGAATTATCTTTTTAACTGCAAGACGGGGATCATCACTATATGGATCAAAATTCCCCATCTGAAAAGAAAAAGTTACTTCATATTTCAAGTAGCCACTAAAGCCAACGTTTTTTTTTTCTATCTTTGTGGTCACTAGATTCTGTAAACAATACAGTAAACATTTTATCAAGCCTGATGATAAATAAGGTATTATAGATGTGTTTCAACCTTTAACACATTCTCCCCAACACAACCAATCAAAATAAACTTGCCCAAATTTAACATTAATAACTTAAGGAAATACTCGTTATTTCTACATTCTGTAACACCATGGAAATGACAACTGGTAACATTAAAAGTTTATACCCACAAGTTACCATGGAATCTGTTTAGGTCTCCATGTTGATGTAATTCTTCACCGAAACAACCGATAACAAAATAAACTTGCCCAAATTTAACATCAATAACTTAAGGAAATACTCGTCATTTCTACATTCTGTAACACCATGGAAATGACAACTGGCAACATTAAAAGTTTATACCCACAAGTTACCATGGAATCTGTTTAGGTCTCCATGTTGATGTAATACTTCACCGAAACAACCGATAACAAAATGCCCTAAAATATTGTAAATTTTCAAACTTAAGCTCTCATATGGGCTCAAATGGATTTTTAATTTTTTTTTTTCTGGTGGGATAAAGAAGGGATTTTATTTGTTGTCTAATGTGACTAAGACATTCAAGTGATAAAAGTCTATGTACATGGTCTGGTTGTATTTGAACATTTTTTTACAAATATGTTTAAAATGGTACACAAATTTTTCACAACAAAAAGATGTTTGAAAAAAATTGGCATGAATATGGAAGTTACTGTTTTACTCAGGTAGCTACATTTAGATTTTAAAATGTTCATAATACAAGGTAACAATCACGATTTTAATCACTGGAATACATACTATTGAAGTCTCGTTAAACTTAGAATTAATTTTATCATGTGTAAAATTTGATACTGCAATAACAAAAATCGCCAACATAAAATGGTGTGACAACTTAATAATCACATTATCGCACTGTTTTAACCACAACAAACTGAGCACGTAAAACGTTATACCAAGAATTGACTTTATGCAACAACAACTACTAACTTTCCGAAACGGGGGCCATTCCTCGCCCTCCTCTACAGGTGCCTGTTCGTGTTCTTCCCCTTCAAAAAGACTGCCAGTTCTTAAGGTGTACAAGTGTTTCAGACACACTCCGGAAGCATCCCAAAACCTGATGGTACCGTCCTCGTGTCCCGTCAGTATCAACTCTCTTACAGTGGGTGGTTCTAAAAGATTTTTACCACCAGTGACTGGCCAGTCCTACAGAAACAAAGTAATTTTCTTTTACTACAAACTCATAGAGTTGTCAATCAATAATTAGAAAAACAAAACACGTGAATGTTACAATCAAATATTAATAGAAGGGTTTAGCAGGAGCTCTCCTCCTCCAATTATGGAGACTCATCACAGCATATTTGTCTGTACACAGTCTGGTTAGCTAGATGCTGTCCTGAACTCCTAACCATCAGCCAGCAACAACCTCTATTTACTTTATTGTTGTAGATATTATTTTATCATATTTTTTTCACCATAAAGTATGGTAAAATAATCGTGTCTATGTATTTTACCCATGTCTTAGTAAATTATGGTAAGATTGTAATAAAATATGATTTTAATGATGATTTTAATACTTCAAACCAATATTCCTTATCTTTGTTACTCACATTTCTGAAAGTATCTAATATAAAGATAGCTTAATGCCAAGCCTTGTATTCACAAGAACTGTGCTCCTAAGTTATGCCAAGACAACATCTAAATGGAATGTAAGCCTAAAATGTCCGAATTTGAAGGTACATCAAAAACAGGATGTCCACATGACCAATATTTTAAATCGTCATCAATTACAACAAAGGGAGAGAGAGATCATGCTGAAATATTAAATCACAATGATTATTTATTTAAAAAAAAAAAACTTCAAGTATGAGGAGCATGAGCATTTTTACAAGGAAAGACAAATTAGCAGAACATTTTCAATTCTTGTAAATACAGTAGTCCCTTGATAACTGTGAAAATATGGCTAAAGCCATGCAGTTATTGAGGTAATTTCCTCCCACCCACAAATCACAACTTCTTTTGGCCCAAATAAACTACTATACACTACTGTTGTTTGAAAATAAAATGAAATATAAAAAAACGTTAAAAATTAACACTTAACAGAACTGCAGACCAAGAAAGATGATGATTCAAGCTGCTTTTTTTTATCAATTAAAAATAGAAAAAACATTTAAAAAAAAAAAAAAGTACAGATATTTTCCTGTTCGTAATTACTGTGCTGATGCTTGATGACATCTACCTTGATGTCTCTCAAAGTTGCATAGTGCTGTTGTTCGTAATTACTGTGCTGATGCTTGATTACATCTACCTTGATGTCTCTCAAAGTTGCATAGTGCTGTTGTTCGTAATTACTGTGCTGATGCTTGATGACATCTACCTTGACATCTCTCAAAGAGTGCAGAGTGCTGTTCCAAATCAGGCAACCGCTCAACTGCCTGAAGGCCTTGTCCTAGTATAAACAAAGATCTGATAACTTGGGCTTTGAAGTGGGGTCATCTTCACTGTCATCACTCGTTCTTCTGTGCCTTTCTGAGATACAAGAGTGGCTCTCTTCCTCTGTAGCATGCCAAAAACCCTTTTCCAGCCACTCCACAATATCGTCCTTTGACACCTCTGTCTCGCCACCTCAGTGTAGCAAGTTAACAATGCCCTCAGTCCAAAACTCAAAGTCTACCTCAACTTCGGTGTCTTTAAAGAAATTGTTCCACGCATTACTGAGGGTTGATACACAGGCTTTTCCGTGTCTCTGCCCAGTTGAACACTGCATTGGGAATGTTGTACTTTTTAAAGTTTTCCAAAGTGCAAGCCCCCCTTGTTTCATTATCTTTGTCACTTTCATCTTCCAACACCACAAGGCACTCTCCCAGATGAGTGTTCTTTTAGTGTCACTTGCAGAATTTGATTACTCCCTCGTCCAGGGGTTGAATCAAGGCAGTGGTGTTAGCAGGCAAAAACATCGCCTTGATATGGTCTTCAAGCTCCTCCAAAGAGGGATGGGCAAGGGCATTGTCAAGCAGGAGGATGGCCTTCACACTCTCTCTTGCAACACCCAAGAAATCTGCCTGGTAATTGATCACGGCAGGTACAAAACGGTTGTGGAACCAATGGTGGAACATATCTCAAATAAACCAGGCAGTTTTATTCCCCCCCAGTAGATCACTGGTAAGCTGTTCATAATGTTCTTGAGTGCCCTTGGATTCCTTACCCACCGCCATTGGTTACAGTCAGTGGGTGCCATACACATTCACACAGCAGAGAATGGAGATTCGATCTTTTCCCATTTTCCTACCAGGTATGTGGGACTTGTGCCTAGCACCCTGTGTTTTGGTAGGCACAACCTTCCAGAAGAGGCCCATTTCATCTCCATTGTATATCTGGGTCACGAGAAGTTGTGTATCTTCCATAATATTCTCTAGCTGCTTTCTGAAGGGCTCAATGCTGTCAAGATTGGCACTTCCAGACTCCCCTGTAACTTTTACACTGAGCAGTGACGAGCCCAAAAGTTGAACAGCCAGCCACTACTTGCTGTAAAGCCTTCAATGTTCAGGTGCTGTTCATGATGTGGTGGAGCATTTTGAATGTCCACACCTCTTATGTTAACACCAGAAGCAAGCTCTTGCTCTTATCACTTATACACTGCTTGATCCAAGTTGAGATATTTAGCCGGCTTTATCCTTTTCTGGGTCTTATTTGAACTGCTTGGATCCTCCAAACTTAAAGCATGCACCTTAATCTTGTACCTGCTCTTAATATCATAAAATGTGTTGTTTTGATGCTAAACTCCTCACACACATTAAACATGGACACACCTGCATCCACCTTCTCCAAAACTTCTTTTCTTTAAGACTAAGGGATTTTAACTTCAATCCCTTTCTATAACTTCTAGATGCCATATTTTTAAGGGTTGAATAACACTTAGAACACAATAAATAAACAGGGTAAAATACACAGCAACAATGCACAGTACACTGACCAAAGCTCAACTGAGGGAGAAACTGCTTGGGTACTGTATGAAATTCTATCGTCACTCAGCTACTCTGAATGTAGCGAGTTATGCTCCAGGTATCCTTTACTGTGCATGACAAGATTTTAGTGACTTAAATTTAAAATTTTATTAAACTTGTTAGATTTTATGCTATACTAATTGCTAGAAGCCAATAATCCATATTTTAGTAGTATATACATTTTAAGTTCTTAATTCTATAAGGCAATATTTAAGAAAAATCCTGAATTTCCCCTCCTAGTGTGACAAACTCGACACATTTTCTCTATGTATATTCTCCTCTCTATTTTATCCCCCCACCCCCTAAAAATCACGAAATTCAATGTAAATTACTCACAATAATATAGTCATTGCTGAAACAAACCATAATTTTTTTTGCTTATATATGCATACACGGGATTTGTTAATAGTTCTCTTACATTTAATTATACATCATCTACAACCAATAGAGAGTCAATATTTGTATCAATCAAATGATGCGATCCATTACTTTGTGCTCTGTACGGATACATGTACATTTCTTTTATTATAAATAAAATTTTCCCATGAGAAAGTTAGCAGTTTGTTTGGGAGAATTTGTAAGGACTTTTCTCGCATAGTTAGAAAGCCTGAATATTTTTTTAAGGGAGTTATATTATATTCCAAGTTACCAAGAGATTACTGTATTTATTCATTCCCTGGCAACTTTAATAACTAACTAACACACTTACTCCGGAGGAGTAGTGGTTTTCAATCTGTTTATTGCCTGCAGCTACAATCCTGTCCCACAGGTCCTGCGGAACATGGCTGCAGTGATGGGTACAGGTTATGGCCGACGTGTGAAGGCTCGACAGGTAAGGCAGGCGGAAAGCTGGCCATCCTTCCATTTCTAGATCTATGGCAACTAGCTCCTCTTCTACGAGGACCACTAGTGATCGAGGGTTGTC
>NW_013673486.1:6893-11123 GCF_000517525.1 Limulus polyphemus
AATACGAGTTGATACAACATAAAGAACATTAAATACGAGTTGATACAACATAAAGAACATTAAACAGTAATGTTGTCTTGCAAGTGTTCCAAGACACAAGAAAATCTAATGATGACTGAAGACATTACAAATTGTAAGACGACTTTTTAACATCATCTATACACATTTAACTGAACCAAATACATACTAAACATTTTTAACAGGACATTTATTCTGGGAAACTAGTGGCTTCATGAACACTGTTCAGCTTTACAATATAGATTGTATATGATAATTATTAACATACCAGCATCAAGGGAGGTGTCAGTGATTGCCACAAAGTCAACTACTTTAGAAGTGAAGTCTAACACTTGGTGATTGTCCCCTTTCATGACAGTTACCGTGTGACGGTCTCCATAACTTGCCCTTGGCATTCCCCCAGAAAATATGACAAAGTCCTCTCTATAAGAATTAACAAAATAAAGTTCTTTTAGTGCCAAGACATTAGGATTGTACTGGACTTGTGTTCCATTTCTTATATGGACTCAGTTTTCCAATATAACAAATATTCAATAACAAATCTCACGATGCTTTGTGATAAAACTCTCACTCGTGATGTCTAATCGATAGCCACAAGTTATATGGTGTTCGGCATTCTTCTTTCCCGAGTATCCTAGTATCGTAGAAGCGATGTGGGTCTAGGACAGTTCATGTACTGCTTCAATCATTAATACTCAATTAGTAACTTAACATTTATGAAGAAAATACATAAGCCTAAAAATTTAATACACTTTAACATTGGTAGTTTTACTTTTACAAAATAAGGTATCTTGTATTTAAAGTCTGAGAGTAATCTACTCTATACATAAGGCAAGAAAACAGTCTAAACAGCAACTGAAAACAAACAGATGTTGAGTGCTGGAGACAGATTAATTACAAGATCAGCCTGGAACTAATAGAATCAATATAATAATTCAATTTGTTTACACTTTAAATAACCAGTGAAATGTTTATTTAATGGGTTTTCCAGAATCATTAGGTGAATAACTGCTGTCTAAATGGTTTATCTTCTAATTTTCTTTTTATAATCTATTAAAATTCATACAACATGTTTCAATACCTTTCCACAAAACTTAGTAAATATATAAACGTAAAAATGTGTGTACTTTATGTAGACATTAAATCAATTACTTCTTCATAACCATTTTTATATCAACTTTGCTGTAGCTAAGGTAAAGAATCCACTTACTCTCCTATCACAGAAAGCCATATCAACTTTGCTGTAGCTAAGGTAAAGAATCCACTTACTCTCCCGTCACAGAAAGCCATATCAACTTTGTTGTAGCTAAGGTAAAGAATCCACTTACTCTCCTGTCACAGAAAGCCATATCAACTTTGTTGTAGCTAAGGTAAAAAACCCACTTACTCTCCCGTCACAGAAAGCCATATCAACTTTGTTGTAGCTAAGGTAAAAAACCCACTTACTCTCCCGTCACAGAAAGCCATATCAACTTTGTTGTAGCTAAGGTAAAAAACCCACTTTTTTTACCTTAGCTACAGCAAAGTTGATATGGCTTTCTGTGATAGGAGAAAATCCACTTACTCTCCTTTTACAGAAAGCCATAACATCTTCTTCATACTTTTACAAGGAAAAGGACCTGAAAAAATAAGTTTATTTTCTGTCATCCAACAACCAGTTTAGTTATATTACTACAAACTGAAAATACACCAATGTGTTAAAAGTTCTTTACAGGCACATTGTGTTACTATGTTAAAAGTAATTAAAATAATAAGTCTTTTTTGTTTTTGTAACTCTTAATACCTAAATGTTATGTCACAGAAAGAACAACCAGTTTAATAACATTGACAGAGTTTCCAAGACACCAACATGTTATAATATCATTAAGATAGAGAGAACAACCAGTTTATTAACATTATGACAGAGCTTCCAAGACACCAACATGTTATAATATCATTGAGATAGAGAGAACAACCATTTATTAACATTACGACAGAGCTTCAAAGACACCAACATGTTATAATATCATTAAGATAGAGAGAACAGTCATGCCATTTACAAGGTTTCAGTTCCACAAAGCAACAACATTTAGAATGTTACCAAAAAATGATTTACACTATGTTGTAGTAACAACAACAACAAAGCACTCAGTTAAATAGTATTCTAGTAACATCAAGAGATAAGATTCCATTAAATAATTTTATAGTGACATCAAGAGACATTATATCTCCTCAACTCTACACCAGCTCGATATATCTCATAATCTGTTAGTACAATGTCACTAGAAAATGTGATAAATTCACCGACATTATTAGTGATGCCAAATTTAGTAAAAAACCAAATGATTCAGCCAACACAAGATCAAGAGTAATCAGCTACAGTTATATAAAACATGAAATTAATTACAATATTACAGACTTGTTGAGAAACACCCTTCAAAAATACATAGTTCTCGAATCTGTCTTCGGGCTTGTCCTGTTACTTACCATAAGGAGTCTTAGGATTTTCATAGGGCTTGGAAGGATCGGCAGTAGTCCACACAATGTAGCTTCCATCATTATGAGTACTCATAAATCGTGTGCCATCCCTGTACCAGGTAACCGACTCCAGTTGCTGAGAAAAATAAGCAGATGCTTGAATTATATTTCATGCATTAGTCACTGCATTAACCAACTAACTTTGAGCAATATACACTTACCCTTCCTTTTTTTTTTTTAATATATATAGGTTAAAGTTAATATTGATATTTGTATAATGAGCCAATATATCATTCTTTGATGGACAATATCTACCTAGATTCTAAAAGTAAAGAACATTAAGACCTCTAAACCAGATCTAAAATAGTCCATCTATAAAGTCCACGTATATGTAGTCCAAGAAATATTTAATGCTACTACTATGTACTGTGCAAGTTGGTTTTAAAACAAGGTCATTTTTTCAGTGCACTTGTCACCAAGAGTAAACTTACTATCAATATAGGTCTATTAAGACAAGTGGCTGCTTTCTGATAAAGCATGAAACACTTCACTATAACATAAAAACCCGTTTTAATAGGATACAAAATGTAGTGTCAATTATGTATACACAAACAAATCAATAGTTATCAAATACATTAATTGTAAATAAGTGATTTTCTTTCTTTTATCAACACTATAAAACAATAATGATAAAATTTATATAAATCTAAAACATTCAAAAAGACTCAAATATCATAACTCATAACAAAGTCTCTCTGTAACGTTTGATTTTTAAATGAACAAACACTTAAGTGGAGGAAAAGTGCTATCTGTAAAAAAAATAATAAAATGTTGTGTTATTAAGCACAAGAAAGTAAAGATAATTTTGCTCACCTGGCTCCCTGTGTAGGTTTTATCTGCAGCTTGGAGTTTCATGTCCCACAAAACCATCAGTCCACGATTATAACCAATTAAGATAAGATTAGGATCGGATGGATTTTCAGCTATTCCTTCAACAGCTCCAGGATTGAGCTTGTAATCATCAGAAACACTAGACATAATTAAAACTGGTGGGTGTCCAATAGGTAAAAAACAAACAAGCTTCTTACTGTTTGTCACCTATACAATGTTAATTAATTGTTAAATACCAGAATAGTGTTCTCAAGTGTACTATGTTGGTAAAGTACTAATTTAGTATTTCACTATACTGTTAGCATTAGTACTTAAAGTAGCTACTACTACATCCACACCAAGCTTTCAATAGAGTGGCAGTGTGATTCAGGACGTTGAAAATACAAGGATCTTACTTAAAGTAGCTGCTACTACATCCACACCAAGCTTTCAACAGAGTGGCAGTGTGATTCAGGACGTTGAAAATACAAGGATCTTACTTAAAGTAGCTGCTACTACATCCACATCAAGCTTTCAATAGAGTGGCAATGTGATTCAGAATGTTGAAAATACAAGGATCTTACTTAAAGTAGCTGCTACTACATCCACACCAAGCTTTCAATAGAGTGGCGATGTGATTCAGGACGTTGAAAATACAAGGATCTTACTTAAAGTAGTTGCTACTACATCCACACCAAGCTTTCAATAGAGTGACAATGTGATTCAGGACGTTAAAAATACAAGGATCTTACTTAAAGTAGCTGCTACTACATCCACACCAAGCTTTCAATAGAGTGGCGATGTGATTCAGGACGTTAAAAATACAAGGATCTTACTTAAAGTAGCTACTACTACATCCACACCAAGCTTTCAATAGAGTGGCGA
>NW_013673486.1:11612-15226 GCF_000517525.1 Limulus polyphemus
TCACAGGCTTACTAACCTAACCTAACAATAACTTTATACCGTTTAGTTTTACGACTTACAAAGTAAATATAGATCACGTTTCATTACTTACATGACCGTGTACAGGAATTACTTTGAGTGGATCATTGTTAAATTGGCACATAAAACACTTAAAAAAATCTCGCGTCTTCACTGTGATGTATACTTCACTTTGAAAAAACTGGTGATTAACCATATTAATACATACATACATACTGGTCTACAGTATTTCAGAACTGTTCCAAAGTTGTATATCGGTAAATGTTCGTCTGAATGTTTCAAATAAAGCATACATTTATAGTAGCCGTTCTTCCAATAGTTTTGGGTATTGAAGTGTGACGTATACTTCACTTTGAAAACACTGGTGATCACCATATTAATACATACAAACTGGTCTACAGTATTTCAGAACTATTCCAAAGTTGTATATCGGTAAATGTTCGTCTGAATGTTTCAAATCAAGCATACATTTATAGTAGCCGTTCTTCCAATAGTTTTGGGTATTGAAGTTAAAAAGTTGGATTTTTTACTGACAGAAATCCTTCCTCATACAGAACTTCCCTGTGAATTATAGTTTAGGGTGGGTTATAATTAAATATTTACAAACTGTTAGTATGACATCAGTTAGGAAAATACTACTGAAGGAAACAGACAAGACTCAATATCCTAAAAGTAAGTGTATGAATCATGCTAAGAATTTGAGACTGGCTCATTTGAATGTATTTAAGGCACTATGAATCACTACAGAAAATAAATGTTCTAACACTCGCATGTTTAACTGAAAATAGATAAAGTACAATTTATTTGATGCCGAAATGGAACGTATCCAGATGTAACTCGTGATGTTTTATATATTAGCCAAAACTCTTGGGGATATCTTGTAAGGATGTGAAACAGTGATATAGTTTTGGCTAATTTGGTTCCCCAATGTTGTTGCATGTTTTGGTGCTCAAGCAGTGAAACTTGAATGTCAGATTGAGGTGACTTACTTTTGCATGATGACATCCTGGTAAATGATGCGATCCGTCATTTCAAAGGCCTTGACATCAAGAAGGTAAATGTTACCTCCCTCGGTACCAATCAGGAGGTGTTGTCCGTGAGACTGTAAACAACAGCTGGATATCTTCTTCATGCTACGGGGGCAGAACAAGGCAGCATTACCTCACGTACTCTCTTGGGAAAAAAAAAAGGATCCTAAACTAGTTCATTGATAAAAAACAAAAAAAATCTAACTTGTGTCACCCAAGTGTAGTTAATGCAATATACAAATGTCAGCTAGAAATATGCTATTATTGAAAATGACTGATTAAAAGAACTTATAGAATGATTTAATAGGAGTGAACGAAACAGAAATACTAGTAAAAATACTCAACTTAAATGTAAAACTAAGTCTTTACAATGTGAGCACACTTAATAATCTTTATACAAGTTGTACAGACTACATTTGGAATTATTATTTAATAAAAACGTATTCAGTAAAATATTGACACAGTACAGTCACATGTATGTTTAACCCCTTCCAGTTCCTAGGGTAAAAAAAAAATACTTCTTTTATCCTTAGAATTTTTTTGTTTTTAAATGTTCAAAAAGTTTAATTTCATATATTCAAACACTTTCATCTGGATTAGTATTTGCTAACATTTATTTGATACTTTATTTTACATATTCCAGTAGTCACCACTTCCAGATATAATTCATAAAAACTGCAGAAACTGGAAAAAGTATCTGTCAACAAGAACCCGCCCTTTCAAAATAGCATTACGTCATACTATAACACACAATACTAGTGTTGCTGTAAAAGTCAGATAACTGTTCCCGACTGCCTTTATACTTACTCACCTTGAGTACATACACTAAATTAAAGCATGATAGTGATCCATTACTTTTCTCTTACCTTCCTTCTAAAGAACATGATTTCACCTCTATTAAAGATGGCTCTCCATCAGTTGTGTTTAACTCCCACAGGTGAAGAGAATTATCATCACACAAACTGATAAGGCGACCCTAAAAAACAAAGTTTTTTTGGTAATTTGTAGTTAGAAAGCTACAATTACTTCATAGCTTACCAAAAAACTTGATTACAGCCACAGAAATCAAGAAAGGCTAATATATGTTTTTCTGGCAGCCTTGTTAAACCCTAGCCTTTGTTTTGAATACCACGTATACAATCAGAATCTCGAGACAGTCTCTTCTAAAACACTATGATCTAAAGTAATATTCTAATACACTTAAGAAAAATTTGCCCAAAATGTTCAATTTTTATACTCTCTCTCGGTACTGACAATAAAGGACACTTTACCAGATTTATCAGTGTAGAAATTAGTCCTAGGGATGATGCTCAAAATTAAATTATGTTTCAGAACTGTACAAAAGATCTATTTAAAAACAAAATGGGTACAACCAAGATCTTACAAGTGAAAATAAAGTATAATAATGACACAATGTCCACCATATCAAGTGTCAATGATGCCTTTTGCCCAACACTAAGACTCATCATACACCATGGATACAGACAAACAACAGAACTTGCTCCACTGAAAGATCGAAAGTGTTTATCCAATAAACACTTTATCATTCAGATAATCAGAAGCAAACTCGTAAGTATAGTTTTGTTTAAACACATACCATAGAGGCTGAAAGAAATCACAAGACAAATACTGAAAATGTTTATAACTGCTACATTATACTAGATCTAGCTAATGACAAAACTTATTTGTTTTCTCATACTGCAGATGACCGAGTATAAAACACGAAACTGGAGGTCAGGGTTCATTGATCAGATTAAGCTGTATAATAATAACCAGGCAGAAGTAAAGTTATCAAATAACTCTTAATAGTACATTCTACAGGTAGATACGGTGATCATTCACCTCTAAACAAGTTCAAACTACAAAATTATCAACAAGTTACTCAAATTCTTGCCAACTGCAACACTATAAACAAGATCACTAATACAAAAGAGAATGCTATACATACCTGATTAGGAATGAAGAAGAGATTGGTAACACAGCATTCTTCTCCGTGTTGTCCATAGAACTCTACTCCTGGGGTCCCATAACTGGTGGCTTAATGTAAGGCTTATCAATTCAAAATGTATTGCACATACATTTATGTACAAGAAAAAGTTGGCAAGATTCAAACATTGCCAACAACATCTTATACAGGGAGGGAATTATTTTATTATAATTACAAGTCTACGAACTTATGAGTGAAAGTAAAAAAGTATGTAATAACATGTCAACCGCAATACGTCTACTACGTCCAGCTTTAGTATGTAATAACATGTCAACCGCAATACGTCTACTACGTCCAGCTTTAGTATGTAATAACATGTCAACCGTATTACGTCTACTACGTCCAGCTTTAGTATGTAATGACATGTCAACCGTATTACGTCTACTACATCCAGCTTTAGTATGTAATAACGGCAATCGTATTACGTCTACTACGTCCAGCTTTAGTATGTAATAACATGTCAACCGCAATACGTCTACTACGTCCAGCTTTAGTATGTAATAACATGTCAACCGCAATACGTCTACTACGTCCAGCTTTGGTATGTAATAACATGTCAACCGCAATACGTCTACTACGTC
>NW_013673486.1:15261-16493 GCF_000517525.1 Limulus polyphemus
GCTCAACTTATGAGTGAAAGTAAAAAAGTATGTAATAACATGTCAACCGTATTACGTCTACTACGTCCAGCTTTAACATGTCAACCGTATTACGTCTACTACGTCCAACTTTAGTATGTAATAACATGTCAACCGTAGTACGTCTACTACGTCCAACTTTAGTATGTAATAACATGTCAACCGTAGTACGTCTACTACGTCCAGCTTTAATATGTAATAACATGTCAACCGTATTACGTCTACCTCATCCAATGCTGACAGGCTTTAGCCCGATTTCAGAGCTCATCAGGACCATCCGAGATACAAACATAATAGTTCAGATGGTACAAGATTGAACGAACTAGATTATCAACTTTACACAAGTTATTTACAAACTACATTAGTGGTAAAAATTATAACGTTATTTACTTTAACAAAATTATTTATCTTTCACTTTAATTAACTCATTCAGAAAGACTGGCAAACATGAAACAGAGATAACTTCAAAACTTTGAAGGAAGAATACTATTTCAAGCAATTCTAACTAAAATCATCTGTATAAAAGAGTTATGTCTTGGAGAGACTTGTTCACTAAATATGGAAGACAGCAGTCATCCACATAAAGAAAAATAACCATCAAATAATAAAGTAACCACAAGTCCAGGGACCTCGCACCACTCATGAACATTCAAAGAACCAGACTTAACAAGAAAACCAGTACTTAGTTCTTTTTAATAAATTTATTTTGTTGAATTTCACACAAAGCTACATGAAGGATAGCCATCATTCATTTTAATATGATAGATAAGAGAGAAGGCAGCTAGTCAACGATACAAACTTCTGGTCAGATCAAATAATAGGATTTTATCATCACTCTTAGACTCAAAGTGTTGATCGTGATAACTAGGCACAAACCAAGGATTCTCAGTTCTACAAGAGAGTATGTACTAGAGTAATTAACATCCCCCCAATGTTCTTCCCACCATCATCAAGATGGAGATTCCATACAAACTCAGGGTCCTCATTACCTTTATGATAAAGCAGCCTGTAAAGAGCACCCACTGTCTACTCTTGTTTGACTGAATAGGAAGATTTCACAACAGTACATCCACAGCCCCAAAGTGTAAAGGACATGTTGTGGCAACAAGGTACAAACCATGAAACCTCAGGGTAACAATCAGAGCACCCTAACGGACTCTCTCTCTCAGTGTGTGTGTGTGTGTGTGTGTGTGTGTGTGTGTGTGTGTGTGTGT
>NW_013673486.1:17329-18122 GCF_000517525.1 Limulus polyphemus
AACTTATGATGACATTGGTATCCCCAAATTCATGTTGTAACAAAGTTTTCACACACAGCATTTTGGAACAAGTCCAAGGCACAACACAAATTCTAATTTACTATCAAACTTACCTTACACTAATTATGAGCAATAAGGATACATTCGGATAAATCCTACACGAGTTCCAATTGCTATTAGGTTCAACTTTGGATCCCAAGCAAAAGAACTTGGTTGGTGGGTGAAGCCATGTGGAATAAGCTGTAAAAAGATGGACCAATAAAATAACTTGTATTTCTAAAGTATCCTTAATTTTGTACAGGTTTCTAGAAATATATGAAAATACTGCCATATATCTTACAATATCTCTGAAGCTTTCAATACAGAACTTTATACTGGATAGATTGAAGTACTAAATACAGGTTGGAGAAGGTAAACAGTTCACTTAAGCATTTTAAGAGAAGATTGGATTTTAAAATGAGGGTTGGACATAAGGAAAATTGGATCAACTACGTGGGACAAACGTTATAATCCCAAGAAATGAAATAATAGTCCCTTGATATAATCTGCAGAGAAATGAAATTACTCT
The DNA here is from genome assembly GCF_000517525.1 of Limulus polyphemus. NCBI lineage: Eukaryota > Metazoa > Arthropoda > Merostomata > Xiphosura > Limulidae > Limulus > Limulus polyphemus. The sequence goes on from NW_013673486.1 coordinate 17,898, forward strand.
TAATTCAAAGTGTAGTCACTTTCCTGCTTTTATACATCTGTATAATATTGTTTACAGACAACATGCAAGGAATTATTTAAAGATACCATTTATATTGTGCTGTTTTACATAGTACTATCTTCAGATACTGGCACTTTAACAGCCATAGTGTGTGTGTGTGTGTGTGTGTGTGTGTGTGTGTGTGTGTGTGTGTGTGTGTGTGTGTGTGTGTGTGTGTGTGTGTGT
>NW_013673486.1:18767-20104 GCF_000517525.1 Limulus polyphemus
CACTTACGTGGTGCCCCTTTCCTCTGATAAACTTCAACATTCTTTAATATCAGTTGGCTATACTAAGAAAATTTCAACAAAAAGTAAAAACCATCTAAAGGAAGTTCAATATTTCACAATGACAGTTTAGTCATCCACTATGTAGAAACTTAGAGCAAAAGACTTAATAAAAAATCTATAATAAATAACTAATAATAAATAGCTTTAATTATGAGTAAATGACAAACTACAAAAATATACTATGATCACCCCATCTTTTACAAATCCTACACACAGAAATTAAATTTCAAAACAACAGGGAATACCTGAAAGATAAAGTGTCTGGTAAAGAACAATATTACAAGAATTGATATTAACTAAATCTAACATTACTTATTTAGACATAAAACAAAAAAAGAACCAAACTGTGCACTACTTTACTCACTTAATAAATTTAGCATTATGTTTACACATTGTATATTGAATTATCCACTATGACCTTGTAACAAAGACTCATACTATCCAGTTCATGCTTTACTATTGATAAACATATTAAACACTCCTAAAATGCTACTTCACAGTTTAAAATATTTTAGGTACTTTAAAATAGACAACTGTCAGATTAAACTGAATTTCTAATGAAGTGCTTGCTTCAAATGGATTTCTTCACACACACACACACACACACACACACATTTTCACAAGCAAGCATGATAATATTACTATTCAATCTATTAATACAATATTATCATAATAGTTTGAAAGATTAAAGATACAAGTTTAAAACTGTAGAATTGTTAATAAGAATCTTGTCTGTACAATGTATAGTTTGAAAGGTTAAAGATACAAGTTTAAAACTAGAATTGTTAATAAGAATCTTGTCTGTATAATGTATAGTTTGAAAGGTTAAAGATACAAGTTTAAAACTGTAGAATTGTTAATAAGAATCTTGTCTGTATAATGTATAGTTTGAAAGGTTAAAGATACAAGTTTAAAACTGTAGAATTGTTAATAAGAATCTTGTCTGTATGATGTGATATGTAAAGTTTGCAGAAATACATATAATAATTCCAGGAAGTTTGAAACCTTCTGGAAACATTTTTTTCCCCAGTAAGTTTGTCTACATTTAGCTCGGAACAGTATAAAAAGCATTCACAAATCAAGTTTTCACCACTGAGCTAATGCTGTGAAAGAACAGAAATATACCATGGGAACAGAAGAGTATAACACTCATTTAAGACAATGTTATTGTCTTTTAGCCTTGACACGTGTCCACACAGATGATCAGTGACATTACACAGGCCTGCAAATTTAAACTTCATAAAAGTTGTTTTGGTTTCAATAACAAATTTTACATA
>NW_013673486.1:21069-35751 GCF_000517525.1 Limulus polyphemus
AACTACGTGTTGGGGTCTTTCTTTGTATTGTATCTGGAGCATCTCATTTCAATGACCAATGTTCCACCTTCCCCGATACCTCCCTCTCTATTTCCCTGATGTCTTGATGAAACTTTCCCCCCTGTTCTTCACTGAAGGTATTGAGATTTTCAGAGATATAGTCAATATGCAAGTGTAAGAAATGAACTTAAGCTCATATTACAACCCAACTCTTTGAATCTATCAAGCATGTTATGACAATATTTTTATAACTTGGGTTCTAATTGTTTCCTAAAGATTTGTCAATAACATCTAATCTGAAGAGCAACAAAAATCCCTTCTTTACGTTTCACTTCTGAAAGAGCTGGGAATTGCCCACCTTTGTCTAAGGCCTTTCCAAGCCCAGTTTTATGTGAAGTGGAGGTAATACAACTTTATTTGTGTCAACCAAACTTTCACGTTCAATGGTTTGCGATCCTGGTATCAGGCTGACTGTGCGTGGTCATTGCTTCTTTATTCAGTGCTGATTTCATGCTCTGCTGTTCCATTCACACAAAAAACATGGAACTTTGTATAACTGTAATGTTGACCCAACAACATACAAAGAACTTAAGTCTCCATAGTAGCCAACCGTGTTTTTTATATTTTACCTTATTAAAAAGAAGTTCAAGATTTTCATACGTTTCCTTCAAGTGAACCAAATGAACAATAGAAACAGATGCATATATGTCACCATTGTGAAGGAGAACACCTTTTAGACTTCTGGAGGAATCAATAAACAATTGCCCCCTTACTTGGTTCATAGCCTGCGGCTCCTAACATTGGTATTAATTGAGCAATATTGTTGCAATAAATCAGTGAACCTTCTTGTGAAAAGTATGATATAAACTCTTTCTCACGATTTATCTACCAGTAAAATGATGTCCCTAGAGAAAGTAAGTTCTTAGCCCGAAGTCTGGACCTCAAAATCTCTGAAAAAGCCTTTAGAAGGCCCAAATCTTTCACCAAATCATTAAGTTCATATTGTGTCAAAAGTTGTGGTTCACCAGACGTTTCAGGTCGAAAACAATCCCTATCATCATTTCTATTGACATCAGATTCAGATGAAACTGTATCAAGAGTCTCCTGTGGAGTAGGTACAGGTATATCAGGTTCAAGAGCAACAGGTCTTACATCAGACTGAAGGTTCGAATAAGAAATTTCCTTCATATTTCGAGTGTTGTAGCCTTGCACGTTCCATGAGCAAAAATAGCAGTCATCTGTGGTTTCTAAGCTCATGCCAGATCATTGAAATTCCAAAAGGCAAAGACTTTCTTACCTTTAGTCCATTTTCTCAACTCTTCGACACAAATGGTGCAAGCTTTGTAAGGAGCCCATGATTTATCTTGGTCCCAAAGTTTTATTCCAAAATACATGTAATATACTTTTTTGACAAATTCTGTAACATTTTGTCTTTGATTCTTTACAACAAATTTATCACAGATATAACAGAATATGTTTGGGTCATTCACAAAACCTCTTGTTGCCATAGTGACAAATAAATAATATTGAAAAAAATAATGTCAAAGTGCACGCACAAATAAACACAATCCAGAAATGACACATCATGCAGTCTGTTAACTGTTTATATCCTAGCAGTGGGTTTCTTGAGGGTTTTAGAACAATCAATTGGTTTAGAGAAATCTACAGCCAGTGGTTGTCAACATTTTAAACATAACAAAATGTCACCCAATTCCAATGAAAATGATTCACTTATGTAAAAAAACATATGACATTCTGTGAAAAATCTGTACAGGAATTACTGTATAACATGTAAAAATTAAGACAATAAAACCATCACAGGCCTGTATTACTGATATATGGAATCAATAGATACAGTGGAGATAAAGATAACTTGTTATTATATGTTAGACAAAATTTAAATGTTTCTAATTTTTCAGCAACTTTTGAAGAAAAAAAATGTTTCAGAATATTAAACAAGTTCTAGCTTGGCTTATAATTAACTATAAAATTAGGCTTAGACTAAGCCTAAAATATGTTTGCAGTTTCTTCTCAAGCTAACAAATAACTTCCAATAGTTCTAAAACCAGTAAAAGCTTAAATTATTATGTAAAATAGGTCTTGCTTAATAATAAATATAACATCAGTTACATATTTCCTACAAAAATACGAAGCTGGTATTTACCTCATTTTAAATTTAAACTTACTATCAACCAATTTCAATTTATTATTTTATTAGCAATTACTATTTCAACAATTTCTCTTAAGCCTAGGTAAAAAGCGTAGACTTCACGTCAACACTACCGGCAAAACACGTAGCTTGGCTTTGCTGTTGTAACTTATGTACTTCTTGTACTACGGACCTCCGCGAGATAGCTTACCTGGAAACGGTAAAATTAATGATGCACTTAAATTTTAAGATAATATTTTCTTAAACTTAAAGTAAACGCACCCTCATATTATGAATCATAAGCACAAACTAACTTTGATAACACCTAGCGCTTGTTTTATTTTCAGATAAAACTAAGATTAAACGTATTCTATCTCAAAGTCAAAGGCAAGATGAGTCATATAACTGGAGGTCGTTGTTACGCCAAACACTGGGAATCAATTTATAATTAGTTGTATTTAGTAGTAGTGCCGGCTGTCTCAAACTTGTGTTACACGTTTACATTGACTGAAGAATCACTAAGCAACATGAAAGTCTGTTAATTTATTAACTAATAATGATTAAGTGCATTAAGTATTAACTTATAAACACTACGCAGAATAATTGAAAAAACTATTACTTAAATGTAATGAAACCAAATAAAAGTTTAATTAAAAGGCTTAGTCACTCACGATGTCACAGAGTAACGAGTAGTGACACAACTCGCACCGTACTAAACTGTACTAGTCGTGTTATATTGTATTGAATGTTTTTAAGTTAAATGAAGTTCAACAACCGTTAACCACAAAATAATAGTATTAATAATTACCAAAACCAAACTCACCTACCGGTTATGTTCCTATTATTTCAATATTAACTTCATAGGGTGTGACTAAACCCACGCCAACTATCGACAGTGACAACCCAGTCCTGTCGTATTTCTGGTATGACAGCGTCCTAACCTAGTACCTGTATTGTATGCTGCTTTTGAACTGGCGGGCTACATAGGACAGAACACTAGTTACTATTTTTTTATTTTTTTTTATTTAAGCAGTAACATATCATATATATATATATATATATTTACAACATGTGTGAATTCCTCAATAACGTTACTTCATCTAAACAACTTCAACACGGTAATTTATAGTATTCTTACTTCTACATTTTATACTGTTTTTAAACATTTCCTGTGCTCAAGAGTATATTCTACGGACTGTCACGTGAAAAATCCTGTCAGCCACGTTTACACACATTCATTACAATAAAATAATGATTAGATATAAATATTACTTTGGCGCTTGATTCTTTTTTATGGCCAACGCAAATAGTCTATAAAAGTGACATGAAAACATCATATTTAGCTTGAATTATCAATATTAAATTATTATACATAATTAATGTAAGTTCGTTCTTATTTTCATTTTGAATAATATACTGGTGTATTAGTAAATAAAAGCCAAATAATTGTATTATTTGTATCATAATATTCTGAAAAGAAGTTAATAACTTGGTGATAAATTTTTGTTAATTTATTTCCAAAAAATCCATGTAAGAAAATAGAGCAAGCGAGTTGAATTTAGTTGGGGTTTTCTTGAGTTGTACTTACTAGCAGTTGTGTGGGTTCTCCTTTGAGAACCCCGAATCGCAGAGTATGGACGATCAAATTTTCTGAGAGTTAATGTTACTTCTTTATGCACGATTGAACTGCGAATAAATACAAACAGTACTGGCTTCATAAAAGAAAAGAAAGACGTTTACTTTAGTAAAGAAACGCAATAAATCGAATAAAGTGTCAGAAGTCTTGATATTGGAGACACATTATGTCTTCTTCAGTTCCAAATCGAAGTGGTTCTAGTTGCTACTCATCGAATGCTCAAGAAATAATATTTCTTTAGATTAGGGCATGGTCGTGAGCTACATATTAGCGTGCCCAGACTGCGAATTCTATGGTTCGTGTTTTACGTTCTTTTGTTGCAAAAAAGCGCTCTGCATTTTAGGGCGGTGGATGGGGTATAAGAGTGATAATCAAATCCACTATTCAGTCAAACAAGAGTTGGCGATTGATGTTATTGGGTAGTTGTCTTTCCTCTAGTCTATTAGTTCAAATTAGGGATAACTATGGGCAGATAAGGGGTGTTATAAAATAAATCACACTTGAAACGTGATGTCTCCAAAGTTGTTGCTTTTCCATGACCAAGAAAATGTCACATCCAGAAAAGCACAGAAAAAGGACTACGCTCTCGAGACTAATGGACAGCCCCCCCCCCCTTCCAGTGGCACAACAGTATCTCTGCAGACGTATACCGCTAGAATCAGCAATGAATCAATATTTTTATAAAAAGTAATAAAACACCTTATTATAGTTTCAACTCGTTGCATAGAATTATATTTACATGCCATAATTTCAACTCGTCACGCTGTAATAGTTGCAATTCGTCACGTAGAAAAAATAATACACGTTGTCATAGTTTCAACCCGTCAAGTAGAAATAATAATATACACTGTTATCGTTTCAACCCTTCAAGTAGAAATGATAATATACACTGTCATAGTTTCAGCCCATCGAGTAAACTACGCGACTTGACTTCATTGAAGAAAAACGACAGAATGTATTAAGAAAAATGTTGAGAATTAAATAATTGTGTACTGCGTAATACAATTTTTTAGGGTTGTCCTCTTTCGGTTTTTTAAATTCAAACCACAGTGGTATTAAAATTTGTTTGAATATGCTCTATCTTTAGTTGCATATAAGAATTCACAAACGTATTAGTTAATTTAGAAAAGGTAAAAATAATAAAACTAACTCTTTGTACCAGTAGAGGACGCTTTTTAAAGACTCCACGTTTCGTTATACAGTTAATAATATTACTACTACTAGTAGTAGTAATACTAATTGGTGGTGGCGTTAGTGTTATCGTAATATCGAGTGAGAAATAAACAAATAAAAGTTCGATTAAGCGTCTGATCTATATTAGGTTTATGAGTGAAAATCAAAATGGGAACACGAAGAGCACGTCTTCAAATAAAACCCAAAACAGGTATTACTGTAAGAAGTTCTCGTGATAGTAATATTAACGTTGCCAGTGATACTGATACTGCTGCATTGGAAAATACTTCTGTGACAACCAAACCTAACGTTAGTCCTAACGTAAATGCCAAAGTAGGTTTAGGAGTACAAAATGATCCTGGTTGTTCAACACCTAGAACAAAAAACAATACAAATATTTTACCAGTTTCATCTACGAAGGAATGTAGTGTTAGGGAGAAAACTTCAGAACCTCCTGTTAAGACTATACAACATGTCAACAGAAACATTAATGACCAAACTTATATTTCAGCTCTGACAAGTGACACGGAGAGTAAAACCTCTTCAGCTTCTGTTGTATGCTTGCCTGAGGTCAACAATGATGCCATTATCAATTACACTAATTCATCAAGTAACATAGTTCAACCAGACTTACAGATATCAAACACTAATGACAATGATACAGTTGAAGATTTAAATTATAGAATGAGTCACGCTGGTGAAAGTGATGAAATCAGTCAAAATACAGACAAGAAAATGCCTGATCTTGGAAGAGAAAATTACAGGTTTGAAGACAGTGTGCATGGTAAGTGTGATACTGATGCACAGTCTGATACATGCAAAAAGATTAAGAATTCTCAGGTTGTTAAAAGACGACCTAAAGACACTGCAAACAAAGAAATTAACGAAGAAGCCAAATCCAATAAGAGCAATGAAATCTCAGGCAATGATGATGTTAAAAATAAGCAAGCTAGGAGGCGGCGATTAAAACCAAAGGTCCTTGATACACCAAAAGAAGCTAGAAAAAGAGTTTCTGAACCTCCTAAAGAGTCTCTAACAAAAGCTAGTGAGTCTTCTAGAAAATCTGAAGAAAACACTTTTGACACTTTGACTGATATTAAAAAGCAGGATTGTCAACATAATAAAGATAGTAAGGAAAAAGGTGACTCAAGCAACATGCATGAACAGATAAATGTGGAAGAAATTGAGTCAGTAATAGAAATAGCTCCTGAGGGTAATGATGAGGACATGGAGGAGGTAGGAGTTAATGAAAATAATAATATGCAGTTTCTTAAAGATAAAAAACCTGTTAAAAAATATCAACACCATAGAACAAGGTGCCACAAAAAAATTCTAGAGAAGAAAGATATGAAAATGTTAGACCTAATCTACTGGAATCCAACAGAAAATCCAATGAAGTCTTCAAATGAAAGCCAGAATGACAAAGAAAAAAATAAAAATATTAGCAACACTATGGATACTGATACTAGTCACTTAGAAGAAGAACAAGTTGATGATCCAACTCACAAGAAAGATAATGACAACCTTAATGATGATGATGAGAATGTTCCAGGTCCTCGAGTTCGAGTTAATGAAGATGGTGAGATAATTCTAGATGAAGCTTCATTGGTAATTAAGCAGACAGCTAATGCTGAAAAAGATCACTTGGACCCAGAGATCGTTCACGAAAGCACGGGACAAGCGACGTATTCTTCATTTCGGAAGAGTAAATCTTATCGAGTGTGGAAAGTGAAAGAAACTGCTAAGTTTTACAAAGCCTTGAGCATCTGTGGAACTGACTTTACTCTTATGTCAAACTTGTTTTCAAAGAGAACACGAGAAGAATTGAAAAATAAATATAAACGAGAGGAAAAGTTGCATAAACCACTTGTTGAAAGAGCAGTTCGAGATCCAATGAAGTATAAGATTGCCGATTTTGAACTAGATAGTAACAGTGGAGAAGAGGAGGAAAGGTTAACTAAAAATAAAACTTCTGTGGGTTTTAACAAAAGAAAATTTAAGAACAAGAAAGAATGTAATACAAAACAGAAGAGACCTTGTGGTCGTAAAAAACGAGCACGTAGGTCTTATGCAGTTAGTGATTCTTCAAGTGAAGGTGATGATGATTTAGAATTAATTTTCAATGATGAAGAAGAAGAAGAAGAATTTGTAAATGATCCAAATGATGAAGAGTATATACCAGAAAATGAAAGAGCAAAATTGGGTCAGGCAAGAAAACTTTCCAAACCCAAAAAACATACAACAAATAATTCCAGTTCAAACAAACAACCTCACCTAAAACCTCTTAACCAAGAAGACGATGTGTCAAAAGAGAGTTACAATTCAGAAATTAACATGTTTCATATTACATGTCCAGTTATTTGTAGCATGGATGAAGAGCCATCATCACCATCATTAATTTACAAAAAATCCTTGAATTCTGAACATTTACCAAATGGAATAACTCCATTGGGAATATCAAGCAGAGAATCCAAAGAGACTTTACCATCAACTTCAACGGACACCTGTATTCCTGTTGTTTCAGAAAAAACGTCCGTTTCAGTACCAAGTGAGATGTCAACAACATCCATTATCAGTCCAACAATTCCTAGTTTACAACAGGGAATGTCACCTAACATTCTTAGATCTCAAGATCAGCTAATACTTCTGGCAAGTAGCTCACCCCAGCAAGGACATGTTGTTCATGTTTACCTCCTATCTCCTTCAGATCAAAGACCGGAGGAATCAGTAGGCAACATTCTAACTGAAGGAGAATGAAAGTTTTTGTAGACTAGTTTGATTATTGTATATATTGTTATTGTACATATTTGTATATATAGTTTTTCTCTATTGTGTAAAGATTAGAGACAAGTAAAATTTGACAAAGGCTTTGGTTTCAAGGGTAGTAGGTGCTTTCTATTTGAGTTTAAGTTTATTTTAAGTTGTTTCAAAAGATATTCTCTGCCTAGTCCAGTCCTAAAATTTCATTTTAGTAATGTCAATTTTTGTTCCATCACTGTTTTCTCCCTCATTTTGTTAGTATTTTCCTGTCATCAACAGTGTGTCTTAACCCTAAATACACTTCTCTCTCAAGTTCAGGTCTTAACCCGAAGTACACTTCTCTCTCAAGTTCAGGTCTTAACCCTAAGTACACTTATCTCTCAAGTTCGAGTCTTAACCCTAAGTACACTTATCTCTCCAAGTTCAGGTCTTAACCCTAAATACACGTATCTCTCCAAGTTCAGGTCTTAACCCTAAATAAACTTCTCTCTCAAGTTCGGGTCTTAACCCTAAGTACACTTATCTCTCCAACTTTGGGCTTCATCTTTGAGTATTCGTATCTCTCCAAGTTTGTTTCTTACCTCTAATTACTCTATTTCTGTAAATCTTCTTACTTTTTAGTACTCTTATTTCTTCAGTCTTGGGTCTTACCTCTGACCCCTTAACAATGCAATATTACTATTTGCTTACAAACTGAGGTGTTTATTTTTCTTACATTTTGATTTTTTACAGTTAACTTTAGAAACATTATAAATTCTTTTAAGGAAACAAACTTCTTGGAAGTCTACATGTCCTTGAAAATACTTAGTCTATTGGTTTTTGTATCTATGCTACTTTATAGAAAAACTGATCAAGAAGAAGCAATTTTGCCTTAAAAAACAATCACCATTAGTATTAGGTAATTATAGCTTCAGTATTAGTTCAGTGTATTATTATTTTGTAAAACTATTACATAAATTATTAAATGCTGCAGACAGATGTCTTGTGTTATTCTGTAGTGTATGGAGGAGAGAGTCTAGACAAGTGAAGTCGAAATCTTTATTACCTTAGTCCTATTTCTGATTACTTTAAACTGCAGTTTGGTCCAAGGATCTAATATATACTTAGTGAGAGAGAAAACACTTTGGAAACAATATACATTCTATCTAAAAAACTTGTAGAAAGGTACTAGTTATTGCACATGTACTTGTCCTCTTCAGTCCGAAATTAGTGAATATAGCTGAAGTAACTTTGTACTTCTCTCTAGAGCATACGTGGTCAACAGATAGTTCACATTAGAACTTAGCCAGCTTTTGATAGTAATTCTCTTTAGGAAATCTTTTATTTTAACCACCCAGTATGATGGTCAAAATCTGTCCTATAGTGAAAGAAGACAACAATGGACTTAAAAGGACACATAACTGTATAAGAACTTGAATCCTTGTACAAGTCGTTTTGGGTAAAATATTTTTTTTCAAAGTGTGTGTTTTTCTTACATTTAAGTGTTAAATGCAACATTGTGTTATTTTTTGCTTCTATCATTAAATTGTATGATTATAGAATTATTCTTGTATCAGTATTGTGCATGTGTTCTTGCTGTGTTTGTGTAAAAATATGAAATATCAATATTTTTTGTATTAAATATGTTCAAACCTTGTTTATATGTGTGACTGTTTTGAAACTTACTTCAAGGAAAGGGTTTCATTTCAGTGGAACATCTACAGTCAAAACGTGTGAATCTTACTAAGACTGATCAGCCAAAGCAATGTGTAACTTGTGCTGTATACTGCTGGCAGAATATAAACGGAATTTTAGAAACAGATAAATATGGAATGAATCTCTTTAATTCTGTGTTTACACAGATCATTATATTATATTTACATTGGGAAGTAAAGATAACGTTCTGTCATTACACTGATCATTATATTATATTTACAGTGGGAAGTAAAGATAATGGTATGTCAGCATATTCAGTGGCTCTAATGTTCTGTCAGTATCTCCAGTGGCTCTAATGTTCTGTCAACATCTCCAGTGGCTCTAATGTTCTATCAGCATCTTCAGTGGCTCTAATATTCTGTTAGCATCTCCAGTGGTTCTAATGTTCTGTCAACATCTCCAGTGGTTCTAATATTCTGTTAGCATCTCCAGTGGCTCTAATGTTCTTTCAACATCTCCAGTGGCTCTAATATTCTGTCTACATCTCCAGTGGCTCTAATGTTCTGTCAGTATCTCCTGTGGCTCTAAGGTTCTGTCAGTATCTCCAGTGGCTCTAATGTTCTATCAGCATCTTCAGTGGTTCTAATATTCTGTTAGCATCTCCAGTGGTTCTAATGTTCTGTCAACATCTCCAGTGGCTCTAATGTTCTGTCAGTATCTCCTGTGGCTCTAAGGTTCTGTCAGTATCTCCAGTGGCTCTAATGTTCTATCAGCATCTTCAGTGGTTCTAATATTCTGTTAGCATCTCCAGTGGTTCTAATGTTCTGTCAACATCTCCAGTGGCTCTAATGTTCTAGGCCTAGTCTACCCTCCAACTTATATTTTGGTGGTAGTGAGAGACTTAGCATCCAACTTGTATTTTGGTGGTTGTAGTGAGAGGCCTAGTCTACGGGGTGCCAGATCTGTATCTCTAGTTTTATTCATCTCCAAACCTTAATAAATCTTTAATTCACAATATAAATTATAGAACATTCCAGTGCTTTTTTGGTCAGGTCTGGGTTCCAGTTAAAACGGGGTTGTCTGCCACGTATAAAATGCATTTTATATACTGTACAAAGAATGTCTGTCCATGGTTACACCCCAAGGGTCACTTACAACAGAGAAAACCGTCAAATGTGGCGGATTTCTTTGACGTACAAGCTGAATATATATGCTGTAAATATTAGATTATAGTTTATATAGTAGCATGTTAACTTTATCGTAGTTCTATAGCGTAAAAATTGGCATTGAACTTCTTCAAAACGTAAGGAAACGTTAATGTAATATAGGTTTAACTAATGTACCGACTAATAGATGGCGCAACATTCGAAAAGTATGTTTAAAACCTACTGGTCATTATAAGTTGTTTAATGACGCGCAATTAAGAGTAAATGTTTTAATTTTTTAACCTTTGTGTTACAATTAATATAGAAACATGTTAAAGTCAAAAATATTTTAGCAAATATGTTAAACTAAGTAATTAGTTAATGTTTGATTATATAGTATTCAAGTTGCTATATTTAGAACTGCTAACCAGAGGGAGTAACAAGTTAGCAGTACCTGCCACCTTTTCAGCTATTTTTAACCGACAACACGGATTGAATGTAACAGTTATAGTGTTCTTACACAGAAAAACTAAACCATTCTATGTTGGTGAGATGCATATTATTAACTAGAAGCTTGGAACAATTATTACGAGAAACATTAAACGATATTATATGATGCTATTTAGATTAACGTCATTAATAACGTATTGTTACGTCTCCGTTCGTTAGTTAATTTTCCGTAAATTCGTTCCGACGAAACTTTAGCGACACAAGTCCTTTCTTAAATAAAACTGGTTTATTCTTTCTGAATATAACTTTGCGATACACTTAATTTCAACAGTCGCGCAATATCAAACGCTATAACTCTCAACGAACGTCTCACGTGCTCGACTTCAACAATACTCAGTTCAATTACACACTCTCTGACTGCAGTTCAATTACTCCTTCACTGTTCCGTCACGTTGTGACCGTCTTATATATACAAGACTAACACATATCTAGTAAACGCTAGAGCATTCATGAAGGAACAGGATATTTCTAGAAAGACGTGGCGTGATACTAGTCACGTGACCTCGCTGACACAACAGTATTTTGTACGAGATAGAACCAAGATAATACTGTTTCGGATGAAACACTACTGTACGAGCTTCTTTCTCAGGAAATACAACATATGTACAAGCTTATTTCTCAAGAAATACTGGCCAGGTGGTTAGGGCGCTCGACTCGTAATCTGAGGGTCGTGGGTTCGAATCCCCGTCACACCAAACATGCTCGTTCTTTCAGCCGTAGGGGCGTTATAATGTGACGGTCAGTTGGTATTCGTTGGTAAAAGAATAGCCCAAGAGTTGACTAAGGTCAAGGTGTTGATAACTAGCTGCCTTCCTTCTAGTCTTTCACTGCTAAATTAGTGTAGTTTTGCGCGAAATTCAAACCAAGAAACACAATATTTGTACGAGTTTATTTCTCAGAAAATATAACATTTGTACCAGCTTATTAGTCAGGAAGTACAACTCCTCTACGAGTTTATTTCTCAGGGGATACAAGAGGACTTCAGGGGTTTTCAATTGTACTTTAATCCAAGTGTTTAAATGAAAATTGTTACATATGATTGTTGTGGGGTTTTCATTTGATCATCTTGTAACATTGTTGCGTTTCATTACATTGTTACGTTTAATCACATACTGTTATGTTTCTTTACCTTGTTATACGATTCCAGTGATTTTCTAGATTTTCCTACATCAAAATATTTGTGTTAAAGAACTCACAAGACTATATAAAATATACGTTTTGAAGTGACTAGTAGATCTAATCTGACATGATGTTTTTACCAAAGTCATGCTTTGTGCTACAGAATAAGCATTTTACGATGTACGAGATAACGTATCAAACTCCACGGATTCGGTATACGTTGCGATTCTTCTAGTGGATTACGACGGATTACGAATTCCTGAATTATACGTTACTAACTGAAACTTTTCCGTTTCAGTGATATCTCTCTCTTTTTAGCGTGTGTTTTCCGACAGCATCTGTACTTTGAGAGAAATGTGTGTACGGTTGATGCGAGCTCCTTAAACCTCGTTCAATATCGTGTATTGAGCTCCGCCTCAAAATAACAAGTTCTTTTCGGTTACTGGATCTGGATCTAACATAACGACGATCGCTTGAGACGGTGCCTTTCCGGGCAACCTGCGCTATAGAAGCTTACATTGTCTGATAATTTTAACGAGCTCACTTCGCACTGTGACGTACGGAACCACGAAGTGTATGGAAGTTTTATTTAAATGGAAGGCTGGAGCGTCACTGACCAAGACCGAAGAAGGTACTTCGCAAGACGTCCATCAACTAGACAAGAATCTCCCGAACGTTCCAGTGGGGTCGCCCCCACCCGGACAGACTGCTACAAACTTTTCCATAAGTGGTTCCCTTAGCCTTAGGTCTGAAGCCAACCCACCTGAACCTCCAGTCTGTGCCGAAATTGCGATACGCCAGTACAGCCCGTCGCACATTGGCTCCGCGACAGTCGGTCTAGCGACCACGTGCTCTGAGTTTCCCGGTACCAACCCCAGAGCTGACGGGTACGATAGCAGCAGCGGAGTCCGAGCTGTATCTTCACCGACGAGTCTCGTTACTGACGGGTCTCAGGAGTGTAGGCTTATTGATTTTCACGGCACGAGACTTGCAGCTTTCCGAGTGGATCGCGAGGTCCTGCTGTGCTTGCCCCAAGCCTTTGACCTGTTTTTGAAGCACCTAGTCGGAGGGTTGCACACCGTATACAACAAGTTGAAGCGACTCAACATCACCCCTATAGTGTGTAACGTTGAACAGGTGCGACTCCTACGGAGGCTAGGTGCCATCCAGCCGGGTGTGAACCGATGTAAGTTGTTAACTTGTTCGGACTTCGAGGCCCTCTATCGGGACTGTACATCGGCCAGGTAAGCTGCTGTCGTTTTGAAATGATTTAAATCCTTATCTACCGATTTATTTTGTTTAGTAGAGTAAAATCTTCTTGTAACTATAGTAACTGAAGTCCTGTTAATGATCCAGCTATTTATAGTTTAATTCACCCTTGATTTAAATCTTTATCTACCGATTTCTTTTGTTTAGTAATGATTTAAGGCTGTTACTACACTGCTGTAATACATATATATCACTTAGCATGATTTAAGGCTGTTAGGACACTACTGTAATACATATCACTTAGCATGATTTAAGGCTGCTATGACACTAATGTTATGATTCGAATGTTTACTGTGACGACGGTTAGTTAAATATACGTCAACGATAGTCGGAGCTCATGTTGCATTAAAACAAATCCTTCATTCACCTGTAAGAACTAGAACCAATGAAGGTTTGTAGTTTTACCACTGTAACATTTTTAGCTATGAGTCTGTGACAAAAACCTTACCTACTCTCAAACCTGAATATCTCGTGTATATACATTTAGTTTTCGTGATACTTAGTCTAATTATAAATGTGTAATTAAACAAATTTCTAATTAGTTGATATTCTTCTTTCGACGGCTAAACTACGTCTACAACGAAGAGAGGGAGAAAAGGATTCTTAGTGGTGGTAGGAGCTGCGATTCGAAAGTGGGTCATCTTGTAAGAAAGGCTGGGATAATATTTGGAATGACTGCTCATATACGTTTAAAATCATTTATAATCGCGTTTGTTAGTTCTGTCAAGCTTGGATGGTGTTCAAAATAGTGCATAGGAAAATCTGTAGTATAACAAAAAAACGTTTAATGTTAGTAACAACTTTGAACTTATTGTATTATGAAATAACCGTTGGAAATATTCTGAAAAACAATGAAATTGATATCACACAAACGGTTTTACAACTAGATAAAACGTAGTATAACAATGTTACCGTTACCATATTAAACTGTCTTCTACAATGTTACAACAATATAACTAGATTACCGTTACAGTGTATCTTCTACAAATCATTAACAGGACTTCAGTTACTATAGTTACAAGACGATTTTACTCTACTAAACAAAAGAAATCGGTAGATAAAGAATTAAATCAAGGGTGAATTAAACTATAAATAGCTGATTCATTAACAGGACTTCAGTTACTATAGTTACAAGAAGATTTTACTCTACTAAACAAAAGAAATCGGTAGATAAAGATTTAAATCAAGGGTGAATTAAACTTTATAAATAGCTGGATCATTAACAGGACTTCAGTTACTATAGTTACAAGACGATTTTACTGACATATCACTTAGCAATTACAGTA